>NC_052146.1:150201-272488 GCF_902713615.1 Scyliorhinus canicula
ACTCACCCCCCCCCCCCCCCCCCCCGGGACTCACCCCCCCCCCCCCCCCCCCCCCCGGGGACTCACCCCCCCCCCCCGGAATCCCCCGCCCTGGGGGAGGTTCTCTCTCTCGGGGGGTTTATAAAAGATGCGGCAGGAAAACTTCAACTTCGCAAATCCTCCGACTGAGGGTCACCCACCCAGACTGAGGGTCACCCACCCAGACTGAGGGTCACCCACCCAGACTGAGGGTCACCCACCCAGACTGAGGGTCACCCACCCAGACTGAGGGTCACCCACCCAGACTGAGGGTCACCCACCCAGACTGAGGGTCACCCACCCAGACTGAGGGTCACCCACCCAGACTGAGGGTCACCCACCCAGACTGAGGGTCACCCTCCCAGACTGAGGGTCACCCACCCAGACTGAGGGTCACCCACCCAGACTGAGGGTCACCCTCCCAGACTGAGGGTCACCCACCCAGACTGAGGGTCACCCACCCAGACTGAGGGTCACCCACCCAGACTGAGGGTCACCCACCCAGACTGAGGGTCACCCACCCAGACTGAGGGTCACCCACCCAGACTGAGGGTCACCCTCCCAGACTGAGGGTCACCCACCCAGACTGAGGGTCACCCACCCAGACTGAGGGTCACCCACCCAGACTGAGGGTCACCCACCCAGACTGAGGGTCACCCACCCAGACTGAGGGTCACCCACCCAGACTGAGGGTCACCCACCCAGACTGATTGTCACCCACCCAGACTGATTGTCACCCACCCAGACTGAGGGTCACCCACCCAGACTGAGGGTCACCCACCCAGACTGAGGGTCACCCTCCCAGACTGAGGGTCACCCTCCCAGACTGAGGGTCACCCACCCAGACTGAGGGTCACCCACCCAGACTGAGGGTCACCCACCCAGACTGAGGGTCACCCACCCAGACTGAGGGTCACCCTCCCAGACTGAGGGTCACCCTCCCAGACTGAGGGTCACCCACCCAGACTGAGGGTCACCCACCCAGACTGAGGGTCACCCACCCAGACTGAGGGTCACCCACCCAGACTGAGGGTCACCCACCCAGACTGAGGGTCACCCACCCAGACTGAGGGTCACCCACCCAGACTGAGGGTCACCCACCCAGACTGAGGGTCACCCACCCAGACTGAGGGTCACCCACCCAGACTGAGGGTCACCCACCCAGACTGAGGGTCACCCACCCAGACTGATTGTCACCCACCCCGACTGAGGGTCACCCACCCAGACTGAGGGTCACCCTCCCAGACTGAGGGTCACCCTCCCAGACTGAGGCGGAGTTTGTTCTGCTCGGTTGGGATTTCACTGAGAGTTTTGTCCTGCTCCTCCCCCAGTGACTGCTCTCCACATTGCACGAGATGGTCCAGCACAGGGTTGTGGTGGCGGCTGGAGTCCTACTGTTGGTGTTTGCTGTGATAATGTTCATCACCATCCCAGTGATAGTAAAGCAGCAGGTGACAGCGGTGAGTCTGTGTGTGTGTCTCTCTCTGTGTGTGTCTCTCTCTGTGTGTGTCTCTCTCTGTGTCTCTCTCTGTGTGTGTCTCTCTCTGTGTGTGTCTCTCTCTGTGTGTGTCTCTCTCTGTGTGTGTCTCTCTCTGTGTGTGTCTCTCTCTGTGTGTGTCTCTCTCTGTGTGTGTCTCTCTGTGTGTGTGTCTCTCTGTGTGTGTGTCTCTCTGTGTGTGTGTCTCTCTCTGTGTCTCTCTCTGTGTCTCTCTCTGTGTGTGTCTCTCTGTGTGTGTGTCTCTCTCTGTGTCTCTCTCTGTGTCTCTCTCTGTGTGTGTGTCTCTCTGTGTGTGTGTCTCTCTCTGTGTGTGTCTCTCTCTGTGTGTGTCTCTCTCTGTGTCTCTCTCTGTGTCTGTGTCTCTCTCTCTCTGTGTCTCTCTCTGTGTCTCTCTCTGTGTCTGTGTCTCTCTCTGTCTCTCTCTCTGTCTCTCTCTGTGTGTGTCTCTCTCTGTGTGTGTCTCTCTCTGTGTGTGTCTCTCTCTGTGTGTGTCTCTCTCTGTGTGTGTCTCTCTCTGTGTGTGTCTCTCTCTGTGTGTGTCTCTCTCTGTGTCTCTCTCTGTGTGTGTCTCTCTCTGTGTGTGTCTCTCTGTGTGTGTGTCTCTCTGTGTGTGTGTCTCTCTCTGTGTCTCTCTCTGTGTCTCTCTCTGTGTCTCTCTGTGTGTGTGTCTCTCTGTGTGTGTGTCTCTCTCTGTGTCTCTCTCTGTGTCTCTCTCTGTGTGTGTCTCTCTCTGTGTGTGTCTCTCTCTGTGTGTGTCTCTCTCTGTGTCTCTCTCTGTGTCTGTGTCTCTCTCTCTCTGTGTCTCTCTCTGTGTCTCTCTCTGTGTCTGTGTCTCTCTCTGTCTCTCTCTCTGTCTCTCTCTGTGTCTCTCTCTGTGTGTGTCTCTCTCTGTGTGTGTCTCTCTCTGTGTGTGTCTCTCTCTGTGTGTGTCTCTCTCTGTGTCTCTCTCTCTGTGTGTGTCTCTCTCTGTGTGTGTCTCTCTCTGTGTGTGTCTCTCTCTGTGTCTCTCTCTGTGTGTGTGTCTCTCTCTGTGTGTGTGTGTGTCTCTCTCTCTGTGTGTGTCTCTCTCTCTGTGTGTGTCTCTCTCTCTGTGTGTGTCTCTCTCTCTGTGTGTGTCTCTCTCTGTGTGTGTGTCTCTCTCTCTGTGTGTGTGTCTCTCTCTCTGTGTGTGTGTCTCTCTCTCTGTGTGTGTGTCTCTCTCTCTGTGTGTGTGTCTCTCTCTGTGTGTGTGTCTCTCTCTCTCTCTGTGTCTCTCTCTCTCTGTGTGTGTGTCTCTCTCTGTGTGTCTCTCTCTGTGTGTCTCTCTCTCTCTGTGTGTGTGTCTCTCTCTGTGTGTGTCTCTCTCTCTGTGTGTGTGTGTCTCTCTGTGTGTGTGTCTCTCTGTGTGTGTGTCTCTCTGTGTGTGTGTCTCTCTCTGTGTGTGTGTCTCTCTCTGTGTGTGTGTCTCTCTCTGTGTGTGTGTCTCTCTGTGTGTGTGTCTCTCTGTGTGTGTGTCTCTCTGTGTGTGTGTCTCTCTGTGTGTGTGTCTCTCTGTGTGTGTGTCTCTCTGTGTGTGTCTCTCTCTGTGTGTGTCTCTCTCTGTGTGTGTCGGTCTGTGTCTCTGTGTGTGTGTCTCTCTCTCTGTGTGTGTGTGTCTCTCTCTCTCTGTGTCTCTGTGTGTGTCTCTCTCTGTGTGTGTCGGTCTGTGTCTCTCTGTGTGCGGGGGGTCTGTGCGGGTCGTGGATTCAGGATTGCTTTCATTGTACATTCTCTAATTTCCTTTCAGTAAGAAACAGGAATTTCCGGATGATCAGGACCAGGTTTTAAATGTTCCACTGGATTATTCCATTTATGCCTCCCTATTCCTCCTTGTTTCTGGACTATTCAATATCTAATCCAACCTCCGTGTTTATAAATTGAGAATTTACCTTGTTACTCTGGGCTCTCTGAACTTTGTTCAGGTTATAGACTTTTCATAGAATTTACAGTACAAAAGGAGGCCATTCAGCCCATCGAGTCTGCACCGGCCCTTGGAAAGAGCACCCCACTTAAGACCATGCCCGACACCCTATCCCCGTAACTCAGTAACCCCACGTAACATTTTGGACACTAAAGACAATTCACCATGGCCAACCCATCTCACCTGCGCATCTTTGGTCTGTGGGAGGAAACCGGAGCACCCGGAGGAGAACGTGCAGGCTCCGCACAGACAGTGACCCAAGCCGGGAATCGAACCCTGGAGCTGTGAAGCAACTGTGCTAACCACTGTGCTACTGTGCTGCCCTGGTTTCAAGGGGTCCAGTGGTCTACCCCTGACCCTATGGGGTATTCACGAAAACCATTGACAAGGATGACAGGTATCCCGATTATCTGCCAATTTAAATGATATTCACCGGCCTATCCGTTATAACATGGTATTCACCGGCCTATCCGTTATAACATGGTATTCACCGGCCTATCCGTTATAACATGGTATTCATGGCGCTGTCCTGTTGATCCATGAGCACGAAGCGAAAAATAAGTGAAAGTCAGTCCTGAGTTGATGCCAGAAATTCTCAGCGAGAATTAAAACTTTGAGTAAAATGTCGGATTTTACGCATCAAAACCAAAACATTCCTGAACACAACTTTCTTATTTTTGTACGAAAAGGTCAAGTTGGTATGAGCTATTTTAAAACTGCATGGAAAATTATCATGAAAAGCATGGGTGAAGTTTTGTAACAAATTCTTGATTAATTTCCCCAGTAAAGAAAAATATTTAGAGATTTGCTTTACTGGGTATATTTTTTCACCAAGTGCACTGGGGCTGGTTTAGCACAGGGCTAAATGGCTGGCTTTTAAAGCAGACCCACGCAGGCCAGCAGCACGGTTCAATTCCCGTACCAGCCTCCCTGAACAGGCGCTGGAATGTGGCGACTAGGGGCTTTTCACAGTAACTTCATTGAAGCCTACTCGTGACAATAAGCGATTTTCATTTCATTTCATGAACAAAGAACAAAGAAAATTACAGCACAGGAACAGGCCCTTCGGCCCTCCCAGCCTGCACCGATCCAGATCCTTTATCTAAACCTGTTGCCTATTTTCCAAGGTCTACTTCCCTCTGTTCCCCACCCGTTCATATATCTGTCCAGATGCATCTTAAAAGCTAACATAGTATTCATAAAATGGACTTCATCATTCAAACAAAAAAAGCATTGCATTGTTAAAAAGCAGATTAAATCTGAATCCCTGATGCAGATTGTGAGCTAGATGTACATGGAAAAAGGGGTATCTAATAGACTAGTCCATAACTACGGATTAGAACATTGTTGTTGTTACTCGCTTATTCTCTTGGGATATGTACAGACGATTGGATAGATTGGCCAAGAACGCTTCCACAATCACTAGATCTGCAACTGATCCAACCTTAAGGCACCTACAGATGTTGTCATGTTTAAAATACAGCTGTTGTATCAGCAGAGAAAAGGCCCTTCGGCCCAGCGAGTCTGTGCTGGTCAAAAACAACCATCTAATTATTCTAATCCCATTTCCCAGCACTTGCCCATTGCCTTGTCTACCTTGGGATCGCAAGTGCACATCTAAATACTTGTTAAATGTTATGATGGTGTAGCTGGGAGGGGTTCAAATTCTTGAGGCATTGGGACTGGTTCTGGGGAAGGTGGGGCCTGTACAAATGTCCTTGCAGGGGCTTTTGCGAGTTCTATTGGGAAGCATTTAAACTAGTGTGGCAGGGGTTGGGATCCCACATAGGTCAGATTCAGATCAGGAAAATGGCAGTAGAGCATTAGCTAGTGTTGTAGATGTTGTGATAGACTTGGAATTGCAGCAGAAGCAAAGTTCAAGGGAAAATGGTGGGGTTCAACTGTTTGTACTTCACTGTAAGGAGTATTACAAATAAGGTAGACGAGTTAAGGGCACAGGTAGACACGGCAACAGGATGTCATTGCTATAAAGGAAACCTGGCTAAAGGAGGGGTGGGTGTGGGGTCCATGGCCAGTGGGAGAGAACTGGAGAAGGGGAGCAGGTTCCAATCTGAAAGATTTAAGGTGCAGAAGCGAACCCTCAGCTCATCTTCACTCCACTTAATCTTCCAAACTGAGGCAAATTCTCCCAAATACTTTTCACTGTACCTCGGTACATGTGACAATAAACAAATCCAAACTGATGCAAATTCTCCCAAACTGATGCAAATTCTCCCAAACTGATGCAAATTCTCCCAAACTGATGCAAATTCTCCCAAACTGATGCAAATCTCCCAAACTGATGCAAATTCTCCCAAACTGATGCAAATCTCCCAAACTGATGCAAATCTCCCAAACTGATGCAAATTCTCCCAAACTGATGCAAATTCTCCCAAATACTTGTCACTGTACAACATTCCACAACAGTGGAAGACACAAATAACTTGCAAGTGACTGACAGAAATGAGGCTATGACAGGTGAGGACCTTGAGAGGATTGTTATCACTAAGGAGGGAGTGATGGGCAAGCTAATGGGGCTAAAGGTAGACAAGTCTCCTGGCCCTGATGGAATGCATCCCAGAGTGCTAAAAGAGATGGCTAGGGAAATTGCAAATGCACTAGTGATAATTTACCGAAATTCACTAGACTCTGGGGTGGTCCCGGTGGATTGGAAATTAGCAAACGTGACACCACTGTTTAAAAACGGAGGTAGGCAGAGAGCAGGAAATTATAGGCCAGTGAGCTTAACTTCGGTAGTAGGGAAGATGCTGGAATCTATCATCAAGGAAGAAATAGCGAGGCATCTGGATAGAAATTGTCCCATTGGACAGACGCAACATGGGTTCATAAAGGGCAGGTCGTACCTAACTAATTTAGTGGAATTTTTTGAGGACACTACCAGTGCAGTAGATAACGGGGAGCCAATGGATGTGGTGTATCTGGATTTCCAGAAAGCCTTTGACAAGGTGCCACACAAAAGGTTGTTGCATTAGATAAAGATGCATGGCATTAAGGGTAAAGTAGTAGCATGGATAGAGGATTGGTTAATTAATAGAAAGCAAAGAGTGGGGATTAATGGGTGTTTCTCTGATTGGCAATCAGTAGCTAGTGGTGTCCCTCAGGGATCCGTGTTGGGCCCACAATTGTTCACAATTTACATAGCTGATTTGGAGTTGGGACCACCAAAAAGACACGCAGAAGCAGCAGAGTAGAATTAAGAGAGAAATCAGGAGGGCAAAAAGGGAGATTGCTTTTGCAGATAATGCAAAGGAGAATCCAAAGAGCTTCTACAAATACACAAAGAACAAAAGAGTAACTCGGGAGAGAGTAGGCCCTCGTATGGATCTACAAGATCATCTATGTACGGATCCACAAGAGATGGGTGAGATCCTAAATGAATATTTCTCATCGTTTCATAGATCATAGAATTTACAGTGCAGAAGGAGGCCATTCGGCCCATCGAGTCTTCACCAGCTCTTGGAAAGAGCACCCGACCCACTGTCCACACCTCCACCGTATGCCCATAACCCAGTAACCCCACCCAACACTAAGGGCAATTTTGGACACTAAGGGCAATTTAGCATGGCCAATCCACCTAACCCGCACATCTTTGGACTGTGGGAGGAAACTAGAGCACCCGGAGGAAACCCACGCACACACGGGGAGGACGTGCAGACTCCACACAGTCACCCAAGACTGGAATTGAACCTGGTGCCTGGCGCTGTGAGGCAATCGTGCTGACCACTATGCCACCGTGTCGCCCTATTGGCCCAAACACTGAGGAAAACCCTGGCCTTCTGTGAAATGGTGCCTCTAGGTCCACCTGAATGGGCAAACTGGGGCTTGTTTAACATTTTATCTGAAAGACATCATCTTTGACAGAACTCTGTTCACCTAACCCTAGCCCTCAGTTCTGCTGTGCTGGGGTCACCCTAGGTTTTGTGCATAATCTCGAGCAAATGCATGCCAAACACAACTTCCATAGATTGTTTCGACACACTCAGCAATAAACTTATCTTCAGTTTCTAATCTGTGCAGAAGATCGACACAGAAGGTCTGTGCAACTTCCAGTACCAGGCACACTGTTCCAAGAGATGATGATGAAATAAAGGGTTGTATTGAGATTCTTGTGCTAGTTAATGAAGGACTACAGCCATTAAATTATTCTAGAAAATGTCGAACTTTCTAATAAGTTGAGGCTGTGGATTTATTTCCAGAATTATTGATTGGGGTAGAAAATTTTAATAATGGTATTTTGTTCAAGAATTTAGAAACTTTCTGAATCTAAAGGCTGAATTGCAATGCGACTTGTGACAAAAATAGATTCAGGAATTGATCAATGGTGAGAGGGAAGACCATAAGACATAGGAGATTTGGCCCATCAAGTCAGCTCCGCCATTCAATCATGGCTGATATTTTTATCCCCACTCTCCGGCCTTCTCCCCATAACCCCTGATCCCCTTATTAATCAAGAACCTATCTATCTTTGTCTTAAAGACACTCAGTGATTTGACCTCCACAGCCTTCTGCGGCAAAAAGTTCCACAGATTCACCACCCTCTGGCTGAAGAAATTCCTCCTCATCTCTGTTTTAAAGGATCGTCCCTTTAGTCTGAAATTGTGCCCTCTGCTTCTAGTTTTTCCAACAAGTAATGAAAATCGCTTATTGTCACGAGTAGGCTTCAAATGAAGTTTCTGTGAAAAGCCCCTAGTTGCCACATTCCGGCGCCTGTCCGGGGAGGCTGGTACGGGAATCGAACCGTGCTGCTGGCCTGCTTGGTCTGCTTTGAAAGCCAGCGATTTAGCCGAGGGAGCTAAACCAGCCCCTGGTTTAGTGGACAAGTGGAAACATCCTCTCCACGTCCACTCTATCCAGGCCTCGCAGTATCCTGTAAGTTTCAATAAGATCCCACCTCATCCTTCTCGACTCCGAGTCCAGACCCAGAGTCCTCAACCGTTCCTCATACGACAAGTTCTTCATTCCAGGGATCATTCTGTGAACCTCCTCTGGACCCTTTCCAGGGCCAGCTCATCCTTCCTTAGATACAGGGCCCAAAACTGCTCACAATACTCCCAATGGGGTCTGACCAGAGCCTTATGCAATTTCAGAAGTACATCCCCCTGGTCTTTAGTATTCTAGCCCTCTTGACATGAATGCTAACATTGCATTTGCCTTCCTCACTGCCGACTGAACCTGCACGCTAACCTTAAGAGAATCGTGAACAAAGACTCCCAAATCCCTTTGTGCTTCTGCTTTCCGAAGCATTTCCCCATTTAGAAAATTGTCTGTGTCTCCATTTCTCCTTCCAAAGTGCATAACCTCACACTTTTCCACATTGTATTCCATCTGCCACTTCATTGCCCGCTCTCCTAGCCTGTCCAAGCCCTTCTGCAGCCCCCCTGCTTCCTCAATACTACCTGTCCCTCTACAGATCTTTCTATCATCTGCAAACTTAGCAACAGTGCCTTCAGTACCTTCTTCCAGATCATTAATGTATATTGTGAAAAGTTGTGGTCCCAGCACAGACCCCTGAGGTACACCACTAGTCACCGGCTGCCAACCTGAAAACGACCCCTTTATCCCCACTCTCTGCCTTCTGCCAGTCAGCCAATCCTCTATCCATGCCAGGATCTTACCCTTAACACCATGGGCTCTTAACTTATTGAACAGTCTCCTGTGTGGCACCTTGTCTGAATAATAATAATAATCTTTATTGTCACAAGTAGGCTTACATTAACACTGCAATGAAGTTACTGTGAAAATCCCCTAGTCGCCACATTCCGGCACCTGTTCGGGTACACAGAGGGAGAATTCAGAATGTCCAAATTACCTAACAGCATATCTTTCGGGACTTGTGGGAGGAAACCAGAGCTAACCACTGTGCTATCATGCTAATCCCAGTTATTCACATTATATATTAATGATTTAGATGATGGTACTAAATGTCATATTTGCAGATGACGCAAAGCTGGGTGGGAGGGTGAGCTGTGAGGAGGATGCAGAGATCCTTCAGTGTGATTTGGACAAGTTGAGTGAGTGGTAGATGCAGTATAATTTGGATAAATGTGAGGTTATCCACGTTGGTAGCAGAAACAAGAAGGCAGATTATTATCTGAATGGTCATAAATTAGGAGAGGCGAATGTGCAATGGGACCTGGGTGTCCATTCGCTGAAGGTAAGCATGCAGGTGCAGCAGGCGGTAAAGATGGCAAATGGTATGTTGGCCTTCATTGAGAGAGGATCTGAGTAGAAAAGTAGTGAGGTCTTGGCTTCAATTGTAGTTGTTTTGTTAGACCGCACCTGGAATACTGTGGCCATTATTGGTTTCCTTACCTTGGGAAAGATATTATTGCCATAGAGGGAGAGCAACAAATCTACACCAGACTTGTGCCAGGGATGGTGGGACTGTCCTTATTGTGAGAATTCTGGGAAACTGCCTGTATTGTCTACTCACTGAATCCTACAGCATGCTTAATTTTTTTTTTAATTCTCACAAGTAGGCTTACATTAACACTGCAATGAAGTTACTGTGAAAAGCCCCTAGTCGCCACATTCCGGCACCTGTTTGGGTACACGGAGAATTCAGAATTCTCAGCTGGTACGGGAATTGAACCCGTGCTGCTGGCCTTGTTCTGCATCACAAACCAGCTGTCTAGCTCACTGAGCTAAACCAGTTACAGGGATAGACAGTGTAGATAAGCTGAGTCAGTGTTTAAAACAGAGATTGGCATTTAGGAATCTCAGTGACAGAGATGTGGGAAAATGGGGGGGTGGGGGAAGTGAATGATCAGCTGTGATCATACTGAACGGCAGATCAGGCTGAATGGTTTAATCCTTTCCTGACATTGGATACATTGATTTGCTTAAAAGATTATTAGAAAATTAACTTTGGTTTGAAGCCTCTTTAGAAAATATTAACTTTGTAATTTAACTTGAATTTTTTATTTGTAGGAATTTAATTTTTACACCCATATTTTATTGCAGAAAGTTAAGATTGATCCTGAGAGTGGGCTAGCTTACACCATGTGGCGCGACATTCCTGTCCCATTCTACATGTCACTCTATTTCTTCGAGGTTAAAAATCCGCAGGAAATTCTGCGTGGCGAGAAAGCCGTTCTGGAACAGCGTGGGCCTTATGTTTACAGGTACGTGCCTCAGTCATGTTCTCAATTGCCAATTAGCAACAGGGCCATTGAAAATGAGTGTTGGTATTTCACATTGATGTGAAACTTTACTGGATCTGTATTGAGGCACGCTGCTTTCTCACTTGGCAGAAATTCTTCTTGCATCATAACAAGCTGCATTTATCCTTACGCGAGAGAAGGAAGTTGATAACGTAGGAATAAAGCTGCAGGTTGTGATATAGAACATAGAACATTACAGCGCAGTACAGGCCCTTCGGCCCACGATGTTGCGCCGTCCTGTGAAACCCTTCTAAAGTCCCTCTACACTATTCCCTTATCGTCCATATGCCTATCCAATGACCATTTGAATGCGTTTAGTGTTGGCCAATAACCTATATTGGATAGGTTAAAACAAAGATGTCTCAAAGCTTGGTAATACTAGAGGTTAAAAGTCACTTCTGAATGGATTCAACCATAATCTGTAATCGTTACTCCGTTCAGACAGATGGTGCATTAAAGACACGATTAAATAGGGGAGGTGCTGGCATAGTGGCAATATTACTGGATTGATAATGCAGAGTGCCCACGGCAGCGCACACTCTTGCCTCCACTACCCCCCACCCCCACCCCTTGCGAGCGTACACCCTTCTGTTCTTTGCAACTCCTCCCACTTCACACATCTCCCCCTCTCACATGTGGGGCAGACCGGGTAAGTGCATCAGATTGTATTTACCTGAAGGATGTTCGTGAACCAGAAGAGTTTTTGCAACAATCAACAATGGTTTCATGGTCATCAGGCGACTTATTCACAATTTACATCAATGATTTGGATGTGGGGATAAAATGTGATATTTCCAAGTTTGCTGATGAAAACGATAAAAACACTTAGTGAGAATTGGTGAGAATATAAGTGGTGAGGCAAATATAAAGTCTCTAAGGAAATTTAGACGAATTGACTGGTCAAGAACATGGCAGGTGGATTAGAATGTAAAGTTATCCGCTTTAGTAGGAAAACAAACATGTAGCGTATTTTTGTAAATCGGGACAGGAACACAAGGAAAGTTGATATCTAAAAAGATCAAGTGAGAGGGGCCATATTGTTGGAGAGGACAGTGTGAAACAGACTGGTAAGCTCAAGGATATACTTGTTAGGAAGGATATACTTGTCAGTCCTCAACACCGACAACTGCCAATCTCCAGACGCAATTCTGCAACTCATCCGTTTCATTCTAGACCACAACGTCTTCACCTTCGACAACAAATTCTTCATCCAGATGCACGGAACAGCCATGGGGACCAAATTTGCACCTCAATATGCCAACATCTTCATGCACAAGTTTGAACAGGACTTCCTCACCACACAGGACTTTCAACCGATGCTATACACCAGATACATCGATGACATTTTTTTCCTTTGGACCCACGGCGAGACATCACTGAAACGACTACACGATGACATCAATAAGTTCCATCCCACCATCAAACTCACCATGGACTATTCTCCAAATTCAGTTCCATTCTTGGACACACTCGTCTCCATCAAGGACGGTCACCTCAGCACCTCGCTTTACCGCAAGCCCACAGATAATCTCACGATGCTCCACTTCTCCAGCTTTCACCCGAAACACATTAAAGAAGCCATCCCCTATGGACAAGCCCTCCGTATACACAGGATCTGCTCAGACAAGGAGGAGCGCAACAGACACCTACAGATGCTGAAAGATGCCCTCGTACGAACGGGATATGGCGCTCGACTCATTGATCGACAGTTCCACCGCGCCACAGCAAAAAAACCGCACCGACCTCCTCAGAAGACAAACACGGGACACCACTGACAGAGTACCCTTCGTCGTCCAGTACTTTCCTGGGGCGGAGAAACTACGACATCTTCTTCGCAGCCTCCAACACATCATCAGCGAGGATGGACATCTTGCCAAGGTCATCCCCACACCCCCACTACTGGCCTTCAAACAACCGCGCAACCTCAAACAAACCATTGTTTGCAGCAAATTACCCAGCCTTCAGAACAGCAACCACAACACCACAAAACCCTGCCAGGGTAATCTCTGCAAGACATGCCAGATCATCGACATGGACACCACCATTACACGTGGAAACACCACCCACCAGGTACGCGGCGCATACTCGTGCGACTCGACCAATGTAGTCTACCTCATACGCTGCAGGAAAGGATGTCCCGAAGCGTGGTACATTGGCGAGACCATGCAGACACTGCGACAACGAATAAACGGGCATCGTGCGACTATCAACAGGCAGGACTGTTCCCTTCCAGTTGGGGAACACTTCAGCAGTCAAGGACATTCAGCCTCTGATCTCCGGGTCAGCATTCTACAAGGAGGCCTTCAGGAGACGCGACAACGCAAAATTGCTGAGCAAAAACTTATAGCTAAGTTCCGCACGCATGAATGCGGACTCAACCGGGATCTGGGATTCATGTCGCATTACATTCGGCCCCCACCAACAAGCCTGGACTTGCAGAGGCCTACCGACTGAACTGGCTTGGGACAATTCACACCTCTTTAACCTGGAGTTACCTCTCTCTCTGCATCTTTGATGATTTGATTGCCTGCAGGTGCTCGCATTCCGGGGCATCTCTGACTGTGTCTATATAAACATTTCTGGAACAAGCCTTTCCATTCACCTGAAGAAGGAGCCGTGCTCCGAAAGCTCGTGTTTGAAACAAACCTGTTGGACTTTAACCTGGTGTTGTAAGACTTCTTACTGTGCTCACCCCAGTCCAACGCCGGCATCTCCACATCATGTTAGGAAGGAAGCTGTGTTGGGCATTTTGAAAAAGTTGAGGATAGACAAGTCCCCCGGGCCTGACAGGATGTATCCAAGGATTCTATGGGAAGCAAGAGATGAAATTGCAGAGCCGTTGGCAATGATCTTTTCGTCCTCACTGTCAACAGGGGTGGTACCAGGGGATTGGAGAGTGGCGAATGTCGTGCCCCTGTTCAAAAAAGGGAATAGGGATAACCCTGGGAATTACAGGCCAGTTAGTCTTACTTCGATGGTCAGCAAAGTAATGGAAAGGGTACTGAGGGATAGGATTTCTGAGCATCTGGAAAGACACTGCTTGATTAGGGATAGTCAGCACGGTTTTGTGAGGGGTAGGTCTTGCCTTAAAAGTCTTGTTGACTTCTTTGAGGAGGTGACCAAGCATGTGGATGAAGGTAAAGCAGTGGATGTAGTGTACATGGATTTTAGTAAGGCATTTGATAAGGTTCCCCATGGTAGGCTTATGCAGAAAGTAAGGAGGCATGGGATAGTGGGAAATTTTGCCCGTTGGATAATGAACTGGCTAACCGATAGAAGTCAGAGAGTGGTGGTGGATGGCAAATATTCAGTGTGAAACCCAGTTACCAGTGGCGTACCGCAGGGATCAGTTCTGGGTCCTCTGCTGTTTGTGATTTTCATTAATGACTTGGATGAGGGAGTTGAAGGGTGGGTCAGTAAATTTGCAGATGATACGAAGATTGGTGGAGTTGTGGATAGTGAGGAGGGTCATTGTCTGCTGCAAAGAGACATAGATAGGATGCAGAGCTGGGCTGAGAAGTGGCAGATGGAGTTTAACCCTGACAAGTGTGAGGTTGTCCATTTTTGAAGGACAAATATGAATGCAGAATACAGGGTTAATGGTAAGGTTCTTGGCAACGTGGAGGAGCAGAGGGATCTTGGGGTCTATGTTCATAGATCTTTGAAAGTTGCCACTCAAGTGGATAGAGCTGTGAAGAAGGCCTATGGTGTGCTAGCGTTCATTAGCAGAGGGATTGAATTTAAGAGCCGTGAGGTGATGATGCAGCTGTACAAAACCTTGGTAAGGCCACATTTGGAGTACTGTGTACAGTTCTGGACACCTAATTTAAGGAATGATATGGAAGCTTTGGAAAAGGTGCAAAGGAGATTTACCAGGATGTTGCCTGGAATTCTAGGTCTTACGAGGAAAGGTTGAGGGTGCTGGGCCTTTTCTCATTAGAATGGAGAAGGATGAGGGGCGACTTGATAAAGGTTTATAAGATGATCAGGGGAATAGATAGAGTAGACAGTCAGAGACTTTTTCCCCGGGTGGAACACACCATTACAAGGGGACATAAATTTAAGGTAAATGGTGGAAGATATAGGGGGGATGTCAGAGGTAGGTTCTTTACCCAGAGAGTAGTGGGGGCTTGGAATGCACTGCCTGTGGAAGTAGTTGAGTCGGAAACATTAGGGACCTTCAAGCAGCTATTGGATAGGTATATGGATTAGGGTAGAAGAATGAAGTGTAGATTAATTTTTTCTTAAGGGCAGCACAGTAGCATTGTGGATAGCACTATTGCTTCACAGCTCCAGGGTCCCAGGTTCGATTCCCGGCTGGGTCACTGTCTGTGTGGAGTCTGCACATCCTCCCCGTGTCTGCGTGGGTTTCCTCCGGGTGCTCCGGTTTCGTCCCACAGTCCAAAGACGTGCAGGTTGGGTGGATTGGCCATGATTAATTGCCTCTTAGTGTCCAAAATTCTATGATTTACCTGGGACAAAAGTTTGGCACAACATCGTGGGCCGAAGGGCCTGTTCCGTGCTGGATTTCTCTATACTCTAATGTACAATAGACAGCAATGTGAAAAATGAAAGGCAAATGGCATGTGCCCTGTTTTGGAAGTGAATTTTCTGTGCAGGAATAAAGATGTCTTGGTAGAATTGTTTAGAACTTTGGTGAGACTACACCTGTAGTATTGTGCACAGTTTTGGTCTCCTTATCTAAGGAAGGATATGCTTGCCGTAGAGGGAGTGCACCATGCGGTAGTGGGATTGTTGCATGAGGAATGATTGAGGAGACGAGGCTGTATCCTCTGTACAGAGGAATGAGAGGTTAACTCATTAAGTGTATTCTAACTGATTCTAACTGAACGTGATCGGGTAAATTCAGGAAGGATTTCCAGAAAGCCTTTGACAAGGTGCCACACAAAAGGTTGCTGCATCAGATAAAGATGCATGGCATTAAGGGTAAAGTAGTAGCATGGATAGAGGATTGGTTAATTAATAGAAAGCAAAGAGTGGGGATTAATGGGTGTTTCTCTGGTTGGCAATCAGTAGCTAGTGGTGTCCCTCAGGGATCAGCGTTGGGCCCACAATTGTTCACAATTTACATAGATGATTTGGAGTTGGGACCAAGGGCAATGTGTCCAAGTTTGCAGATGACACTAAGATGAGTGGTAAAGCAAAAAGTGCAGAGGATACTGGAAGTCTACAGAGGGATTTGGATAGGTTAAGTGAATGGGCTCGGGTCTGGCAGATGGAATAAAATGTTGACAAATGTGAGGTTATCCATTTTGGTAGGAATAACAGCAAACGGGATTATTATTTAAACGATAAAATATTAAAGCATGCTGCTGTGCAAAGAGACCTGGGTGTGTTAGTGCATGAGTCACAGAAGGTTGGTTTACAGGTGCAACAGGTGATTAAGAAGGCAGCACGGTAGCATTGTGGATAGCACAATCGCTTCACAGCTCCAGGGTCCCAGGTTCGATTCCGGCTTGGGTCACTGTCTGTGCGGAGTCTGCACATCCTCCCCGTGTGTGCGTGGGTTTCCTCCGGGTGCTCCGGTTTCCTCCCACAGTCCAAAGATGTGCGGGTTAGGTGGATTGGCCATGCTAAATTGCCCGTAGTGTCCTAAAAAGTAAGGTAAGGGGGGGGGGGGGGGTTGTTGGGTTACGGGTATAGGGTGGATGCGTGGGTTTGAGTGGGGTGATCATTGCTCTGCACAACATCGAGGGCCGAAGGGCCTGTTCTGTGCTGTAATGTTCTATGTTCTATGTTCTGTGTACTGGAATTGGAGGGTGTGCAGAGGAGATTCACTAGGTTAATCCCAGAGCTGAAGGGGTTGGATTACGAGGAGTGGTTGAGTAGACTGGGACTGTACTCGTTGGAATTTAGAAGGATGAGGGGGGATCTTCTAGAAACATTTAAAATTATGAAGGGAATAGATAGGATAGATGCGGGCAGGTTGTTTCCACTGGCGGGTGAAAGCAGAACTAGGGGGCATAGCCTCAAAATAAGGGGAAGTAGATTTAGGACTGAGTTTAAGAGGAACTTCTTCACCCAAAGGGTTGTGAATCTATGGAATTCCTTGCCCAGTGAAGCAGTTGAGGCTCCTTTATTAAATGTTTTTAAGATAAAGATAGATAGTTTTTTGAAGAATAAAGGGATTAAGGGTTATGGTGTTCGGGCCGGAAAGTGGAGCTGAGTCCACAAAAGATCAGCCATGATCTAATTGAATGGCGGAGCAGGCTCGAGGGGCCAGATGGCCTACTCCTGCTCCTAGTTTCTATGTTTCCCCTGGTTTTGTTGGGGAATTCAATGTTTCGAACCAGCGGGCACAGTTTCACAGTAACAAGTAGGCCATTCAGGACTGAGATCAGGAAAAGTTCTTCAGTTGGACGGTGGTGAATCTTTGGAATTCACTGCCCCAGAGGCCTGTGTTCAAAACAGAGCTTGACAGATTTCTGGGGAAGATAAGCCACAATCTAATTAAATAGCAGAGCAGGCTCGACGGGCTGATTGGCCTCCCATGTTGCCTTGAGAAATGGGAACAGGAATACATTAAGCCTGCTCCATCTTTCAATACGATCATGGCTGATTTTGGGCATCAATTTGGGCACAAGTACAGTTAATTGCCTTTGAACATCACTTCCAAATTTCTCACCTTCTCCTTTTTATTCTTATGGCCAAAGCCACATTCCTAACCTGTCTTTATCTCTTTGCAACTTCTGTGTCTTCCTCAATGCTTATTTTGCCACCTACCTTGGTATCATTGGCGAATGTGGATACATTACTCTTAATAAGTCATTAATATAGATGGTAAATAGCTAAAACCCCTTCACTGATCCTTGCAATACTCCACCATTCACTCTCTGCCAGCTTAACAAAGCCCCCGTCACACCCATTATCTATTAACCAATCCTCTAATCATTGCTATATGATGAATGTATGAATTTCAAATAGGCTATATATAGGTTATATATATTTGATGCAGTAAGGGTTTAAAGACTGGGCTAGTCTGTATGTGACTGCTGCAGTCAAAGAACAAAGAACAATACAGCACAGGAACAGGCCCTTCGGCCCTCCAAGCCTGTACCAGCCATGATACCAACCTTGGCCAAAACCCTCAGCGCTTCCTTGTGCCGTATCCCTCTATCCCCGTCCTATCCATGTGTTTGTCAAGATACCTTTTGAACGCCGTTAATGTATCGAATTCCACACCCTCCCCTGGCAACGCGTTCCAGGCACTCGCCACCCTCTGTGTAACAACCTGCCTCACACATCTCCTCTAAACTTTGCCCCACTGACCTTAAACCTATGCCCCCTGGTGACTGACCCGCCACCCTGGGAGAGAGTGCCTGCCCATCCACTCTATCCATGCCCCTCATAATCTTGTTGACCTCTATCAGGTCGCCCCTCAACCTCCGTCTTTCTAACGGAAACAGTCCGAGTCTATTCAGCCTCTCCCCATAGCTAACACCCTCCAGACCAGGCAACATCCTGGTAAACCTCCTCTCCACCCTCTCCAAAGCCTCCACATCCTTCTGGTAGCCATGATGTGGAGATGCCGGCGTTGGACTGGGGTGAGCACAGTAAGAAGTCTTACAACACCAGGTTAAAGTCCAACATGTTTGTTTCAAACACTAGCTTTCGGAGCGCTGCTCCTTCCTCAGGTGAATGAAGAGGTATGTTCCAGAAAGATGTTTCATGGGACATACCTCTTCATTCACCTGAGGAAGGAGCAGTGCTCCGAAAGCTCGTGTTTGAAACAAACCTGTTGGACTTTAACCTGGTGTTGTAAGACTTCTTACTGTGCTCACCCCAGTCCAACGCCGGCATCTCCACATCATGGCTATACAACTGCAGCATGACTTGCCAGTTTGTATACTTGCTGCCCTGTCCAATGAAGGCAAGCATTCCGTCTGCTTTCTTGACTACCTTGTCCACTTGTCCAGCTAACCTTGTATTTCCCAATCGGAATCCCTGGCTCATCCAAAAGGTCCACTTCCTATTTATGCCCCGTACGGAGGCGTTCACGTCTGACGACCCTGGCCTATATATGAAATCCAGGTACAACGTAGGGAATGCCATCAGGGACGCCAAAAGACAATACCGCATTAAACTAAAGTCCCAGGCCAACGACACTAACCCACGATGACTATGGCAGGGCTTACACGAGATCACAGGCTACAAAGCAAGGCCAGGTGGAATATCTGGGGCTGGAGCATCCCTACCTGATGATCTGAACAAGTTCTATGCCCGCTTTGAGCAGCCAGCCAATGTATCAGTGCCACCTGCCCCAACAGCCCTGGTCACACCCATACCCACTATCACAGCCTCAGAGGGAAGAGCTGCTTTCTTGAAAGTGAATCCGCAGAAAGCAACGGGCCCCGATTGAGTCCCTGGGCGCGCACTTGGAGCCTGCGCAGACTAGCTGCCGAGTGTATTCGCAGATATCTTCAACACCTCACTCCTCCACTCTGAGGTCCCCAACTCCTTCAAGAAGACCACCATAATGCCAGTACCAAAGAAGAACAAGGTAGCCTGACTCAACGACTACCGACCGGCAGCCCTGACGTCTGTTACCATGAAATGCTTCGGGCAGCTAGTCATGATACGGATCACTGCCAGCCTCCCAGACTGTCTCGATCCACTGCAGTTTGCCTGTCACCACAACCTGTCCACAGCAGATACCGTCTCCCTGGCTCTACAATCAACACTTGAACACCTCGACAACAAGGACACCTACATCAGGCTGCTGTTCATGGACTACAGCTCCGCCTTCAACACCATTATCCCAACAAGACTAACAACCAAACTCTGCAATCTTGGACTTGATCCCTCCCTGTGCAGCTGGATCCTCGACTTCCTCACCAACAGACCGCAATATGTCAGGATCGGTAACAGCATCTCCTCCACAACAGTCCTCAACACCGGAGCCCCGCAAGGATGTGAAAATTAAATGAAATGAAAATGAAAAATGAAATGAAAATCGCTTATTGTCACGAGTAGGCTTCAATGAAGTTACTGTGAAAAGCCCCTAGTCGCCACATTCCGCCGCCTGTTCGGGGAGGCTATTACGGGAATTGAACCGTGCTGCTGACCTGCATTGGTCTGCTTTCAAAGCCAGCGATTTAGCCCTGTGCTAAACAGCCTCAGTCCTCTACTGTACTCCGTATACTCATGACTGTGTGGCAAGATTTAACTCCAACTCAATCTATAAGTTTGCAGATGATACGACTGTGGTGGGTTGTATCTCAAATAACGACGAATCAGACTACAGAAGGGAGATAGACACTTGGTTACATTGTGGACCGAAAACAACCTCTCTCTAAATGTTGGAAAGACCAAGGAACTGATCATTGACTTCAGGAAGCGCAGCACGACACACACTCCCGTCTGCATCAATGGCTCTGAAGTGGAGATGGTCGACAGCTTTAAATTCCTGGGGGTCACCATCACCAACAGCCTGTCCTGGTCCACTGACGTTGATGCAACAGTCAAGAAAGCCCAACAACGTCTCTACTTCCTACGGAAGCTAAAGAAATTCGGCGTGTCTGCATTGACTCTCTCAAACTTCTACAGATGTGCGATAGAGAGCATCCTACCCGGCTCCATCACAGCCTGGGTACGGCAACTGCTCGGTCCAAGATCGCAAGAAACTGCAGAGTGTGGTGAACTCAGCCCAACACATCACACAAGCTTGCCACCCCCACATTGATTCTGTCTACACCTCCCGCTGCCTCAGGAAGGCAGACAGCATTATCAGAGACCCCTCCCACCCAGGCATTGCCTTCTTCCAGACCCTTCCATCAGGCAGAAGGTACAGAAGTCTGAAGACTCGCACATCCAGACATAGGAACAGCTTCTTCCCCACAGCTACTAGACTCCTCAACGACTCCCCCTCGGACTGATCTGTTCCCTGTAAGAACACTATTCACGATGCCCTATGCTGCTCTTGTTTGGCCTTGTTCCGAACTGTAACCGAATGGTAGCATAGTAGTTAGCACTGTGGCTTCACAGCGCCTGGGTCCCAGGTTCGATCGCTGTCTGTGCGGAGTCTGCACGTTCTCCCCCTGTCTGCGTGGGTTTCCTCCGGGTGCTCTGGTTTCCTCCCACAGCCCAAAGATGTGCGGGTTAGGTGGATTGGCCATGCTAAATTGCCCTTAGTGTCCGCAAAATGTTAAGTGGGGTTACTGGGTTACGGGGATAGGCTTCAGTCGGGTGCTCTTTGTGAGGACCATGCAGATTCGATGGGCCGAATGGCCTCCTCCTGGCGCTGGAGGGTGTGCAGAGGAGATTCACTAGGTTAAGGTGGGACCTGTACAGACAGGATGGTTTGCACCTGAACCAGAGGGGCACCAATATCCTGGGAGGGAAATTTGCTCCGGCTCTTCGGGGGTGTTTAAACTAATTTGTCAGGGGGCTGGGAAAACGAGCTGTCGTCCAGAAGCCAGTGTTGAGAGTAGTGAGGTACTGAGGAGGGTATCAAGGTCGCAGGAGTGTACCGGCAGACAGAAAGGTGGGTTGAAGTGTGTCTACTTCAATGCAAGGGACATCCGGAATAAGGTAGGTGAACTTGGAGCGTGGATTGGTAATTGGGACTACGATGTTGTGGGCATTACGGAGACATGGTTAGAACAGGGTCAGGAATGGTTGTTGGAAGTTCCGGGGTATAGATGTTTCAGTAAGAGTAGGCAAGGTGGTAAAAGAGGTGGAGGAGTAGCATTGTTAATCAAGGATAGTTTAACGGCTGCAGAAAGGCAGTTCGAAGGGGATCTGCCTACTGAGGTAATATGGGCCGAAGTTAGAAATAGGAAAGGAGTGGTCACGTTGTTAGGAGTTTTCTATAGGCCCCCAAATAGTAATAGAGATGTGGAGGAAGAAATTGCAACACAAATTATGGATAGGTGTGGAGGTCTCAGGGTAGTTATCATGGATGACTTTAACTTTCCAAATATTGATTGGACCTCTATAGGTCAAACAGTTCGGATGGGACAGTTTTTATACAGTGTGTGCAGGAGGGTTTCCTGACACAATATGTGGATAGGCCGACAAGAGGGGGGGCCACATTGGATTTGGTACTGGGTAATGAACCGGGCCAAATGTTAGATTTGTTTGTGTGAGAGCACTTTGGAGATAGTGACCACAATTCGGTATCTTTCACTATTGCAATGGAGAGGGATAGGGCCATACGGCAGGGCAAGGTTTATAATTGGGGGAGGGGTAATTATGATGCGATTAGGCAAGAATTAGGGAGCATACGATGGGAACAGAAACTGTCAGGGAAAGGCACAAATGAAAAGTGGAGCTTGTTCAAGGAACAAATACTGCGTGTCCTTGATAGGTATGTCCCTGTCAGGCAGGGAGGAAATGGCCGTGTGAGGGAACCATGGTTCAAAAAAGAGGTTGAATGTCTTGTCAAGAGGAAAAAGGAAGAGTATGTAAGGATGAGAAAACAAGGTTCAGTTGGGTTGCTTGAGGGTTACAAGGTAGCAAGGAATGAGCTAAAAAAAAAAGGGGCTTAGGAGAGCTAGGAGGGGGCATGAGAAGCCCTTGGCAGGTCGGATCAAGGAAAACCCCAAGGCTTTTTACTCTTATGTGAGAAATAAAAGAAGGACCAACGTGAGGATCGGGCCGGTCAAGGACAGTAGTGGGAACTTGTGCATGGAGTTAGAAGAAATAGGAGAGGCGTTGAATGAATACTTTTCTTCAGTGTTCACCAAGGCGAGGGGCCATGTTTTTGAGGATGAGAGTGTGATACAGGCGGGTAGGCTGGAGGAGGTAGATGTTCTGAGGAAGGATGTATTAGCAATTTTGAAAAACCTGAGGGTCGACAAGTCCCCTGGGCCAGATGGGATATATCCAAGGATTCTTTGGGAGGCAAGGGATGAGATTGCAGAGCCTTTGGCTTTGATCTTTGGGTCCTCACTGTCCACGGGGATAGTGCCAGAGGACTGGAGAGTGGTGAATGTTGTTCCTCTGTTCAAGAAAGGGAATAGGAATGACCCTGGTAATTATAGGCCAGTTAGTCTTACTTCGGTGGTCGGTAAGTTAATGGAAAAGGTCCTGAAGGATAGGATTTATGACCATTTGGAAAGATGCAGCTCAATCCGGGATAGTCAACACGGATTTGTGAAGGGTAGGTCTTGCCTCACAAATTTGATTGAATTCTTTGAGGAGGTAACGAAGTGTGCAGATGAAGGTAGAGCAGTTAATGTTGTATACATGGATTTTAGAAAGGCGTTTGATCAGGTTCCCCATGGTCGGCTCATGAAGAAAGTAAGGAGGTGTGGGATAGAGGGAAATTTGGCTAATTGGATAAGTAACTGGCTATCACATAGAAGACAGAGGGTGGTGATGGATGGAACATTTTCAGACTGGACACCAGTTACCAGCGGTGTACCACAGGGATCAGTGCTGGGTCCTCTGCTATTTGTGATTTTTATC
Organism: Scyliorhinus canicula; assembly: GCF_902713615.1. Lineage (NCBI taxonomy): Eukaryota > Metazoa > Chordata > Chondrichthyes > Carcharhiniformes > Scyliorhinidae > Scyliorhinus > Scyliorhinus canicula. The sequence goes on from NC_052146.1 coordinate 173,273, forward strand.
AATGACTTGGAGGAGGGGGCTGAAGGGTGGGTCAGTAAATTTGCTGATGACACCAAGATTGGTGGAGTAGTGGATGAGGTGGAGGGTTGTTGTAGGCTGCAAAGAGACATTGATAGGATGCAGAGCTGGGCCGAAAAATGGCAGATGGAGTTTAACCCTGATAAGTGCGAGGTGATTCATTTTGGTAGAAAAAATTTGAATGCGGATTACAGGGTCAACGGCAGGGTTCTGAGGAATGTGGAGGAATAGAGAGATCTTGGGGTTCATGTCCACAGATCTCTGAAGGTTGCCACTCAAGTGGATAGAGCCGTGAAGAAGGCCTATAGTGTGTTAGCGTTTATTAACAGGGGGCTTGAGTTTAAGAGCCGCGAGGTTATGCTGCAACTATACATGACCCTGGTGAGACCACATTTGGAATATTGTGCGCAGTTCTGGTCACCTCACTATAGGAAGGATGTGGAAGCATTGGAAAGGGTGCAAAGGAGATTTACCAGGATGCTGCCTGGTTTGCAGGATAGGTCTTATGAGGAAAGGTTGAGGGAGCGAGGGCTTTTCTCTTTGGAGCGGAGGAGGATGAGAGGCGACTTAATAGAGGTTTATAAGATGATGAGGGGGATAGATAGAGTGGATGTTCAGAGACTATTTCCTCGGGTGGATGTAGCTGTTTCAAGGGGGCATAACTATAAGGTTCAGGGTGGGAGATATAGGAGGGATGTCCGAGGTAGGTTCTTCATTTAGAGAGTGTTTAGGGTGTGGAATGGACTGCCTTCTGTGATAGAGATTGGGATACAGGTGTACACCTCCTGACAATAACGATTATTATTATTAGATAGCCAGTGCTATTTTTGGCCTATATTAAAAAAAATTACTGTTAAAAGTAAAATGTTATTTGTGTTTCCATGGTGGTGACTGTGGTCAATTTAACAAAACAAAGGCAGTGGTATTAATATAAAATCTGATTTCACCCGTGTTGTGACTACGGATCAAGTAGGGCTGAATTGACCACCCACCAGCCCAGGGAGTCGGAACAATATCAATGTAACCACATCAATGGCTTTGTCCTTATCGACCCTTCACTTCAAAAACTCAACCAAGTTAGTTAAACACAATGTTTCCTTAAGAAATTCAGGCTGGCTTTTCTTATATCATTTTGTTCCTGATCATTGTTTGAAAAAACTCACCAAAGCTCCTTTTTAGAAATCATAGAATTTACAGTGTTGAAGGAGGCCATTCGGCCAATCAAGTCTACACCAGCCCCTGAAAGAGCACCCCACCTAAGCCAGCACCCCCACCCAATCCCCGTAACCCCACCTAACTTTTGGGCACTTAAAGGCAATTTAGCACGACCAATCCACTGATCTTTGGACTGTGGGAGGAAACCGGAGCACCCAGAGAAAACCCACGCAGACACTGGGAGAACGTGCAGACTCCGAAACAGACAGTCACCCAAGGTCGTAATTGAACCCGGGACCTTGGCTTTGTCAGACAGAAGTGCTAACCACTGTGCTACCGTGCCGATCCTTCAAACTCTACGCCAGACAGATGAGGGCAGCAGATTCTTGGTAACAACATCTGGAAGTTCCTATCCAAGCTACAGATAATTCCTACTTTGAAATACATCACCGTTCCTTCACTGTCGCTGGGTCAAAATCCCGGATCATGCCCAACGAAAGCATGATCCCACTCGGGCCGTGCTGGGTGACTCACAATTGGCCGGTTGCCCAGCACGAAGTGTGATTTGGGTCCAGGATTTGCCCTGGCTCTGTGTTGGGCCCAGCACAGGGGCTGAATCACACCCAGAGTATTGAAGGCAAAATATTTGTTTGTTATTTACAGCATAGAGAAGGCCAATCATCCCATCGAGTGTGCACTGGCTCCCAAAGACCAACCGAGCTAACTCCCCATTACTATCCGGTAAAACCGAATATTTTCGGAGGGCTGGGCTTGAGTAGGGTGCTCTTTCCAAGGGCCGGTGCAGACTCGATGGGTCGAATGGCTGTGATTCTGATTGTTTAAGATCCAGGCTGTATGGTTGTTGAGATGAAAGAACACGATGAACAGAGTATTAATGAATATTGTTAACCACTCCATGGCATTAAGTTAACTTAAAATTTGGTTTGATTTTAGTTGTGGAATTCTGTCGGAGTTACCTATTAAAGAGTTTCTATTCGGCAATCAAGCAAACTGGAGATAAAGGGGTTGATTCTCCGCTGCGCCACATTTGTGTTTCACCCACCAGTGAAGAATCCAGCCCAAGGTGTTACCATTGAGGGGAGGGTAACACCTGTTCCAATACAGGAATATTTAAATTATAGGAAGATTATTGCGGTGCTGAAATCCCTATTACTCGAATTTGACAGCTGAAGATAATGGAGAATAGAGTGAAATAAAACCTCACCCAAAGTGTCCAACCACGTGAGGAGCTAAACAATCCCAATCCCACTTTCAATATAAACTATATAAACTATCCTGGGCGGTGTATATAAACTATACTGGGCAGTGTGTATAAACTATACTGGGCAGTGTATATAAACTATACTGGGCGGTGTATATAAACTATACTGGGCAGTGTATATAAACTATACTGGGCGGTGTATATAAACTATACTGGGCAGTGTATATAAACTATACTGGGCAGTGTGTATAAACTATACTGGGCAGTGTGTATAAACTATACTGGGCAGTGTATATAAACTATACTGGGCGGTGTATATAAACTATACTGGGCGGTGTGTATAAACTATACTGGTCAGTGTATATAAACTATACTGGGAAGTGTATATAAACTATACTGGGCAGTGTATATAAACTATACTGGGCAGTGTATATAAACTATACTGGGCAGTGTGTATAAACTATACTGGGCAGTGTATATAAACTATACTGGGCAGTGTATATAAACTATACTGGGCAGTGTATATAAACTATACTGGGCAGTGTGTATAAACTATACTGGGCAGTGTGTATAAACTATACTGGGCAGTGTATATAAACTATACTGGGCAGTGTATATAAACTATACTGGGCAGTGTATATAAACTATACTGGGCAGTGTATATAAACTATACTGGGCGGTGTATATAAACTATACTGGGCAGTGTGTATAAACTATACTGGGCAGTGTGTATAAACTATACTGGGCAGTGTATATAAACTATACTGGGCAGTGTATATAAACTATACTGGGCAGTGTATATAAACTATACTGGGCAGTGTATATAAACTATACTGGTCAGTGTATATAAACTATACTGGGCAGTGTGTATAAACTATACTGGGCGGTGTGTATAAACTATACTGGGCAGTGTGTATAAACTATACTGGGCAGTGTATATAAACTATACTGGGCGGTGTGTATAAACTATACTGGGCAGTGTGTATAAACTATACTGGGCAGTGTATATAAACTATCCTGGGCAGTGTATATAAACTATCCTGGGCAGTGTGTATAAACTATACTGGTCAGTGTATATAAACTATACTGGGCAGTGTATATAAACTATCCTGGGCAGTGTATATAAACTATACTGGGCGGTGTGTATAAACTATACTGGGCAGTGTATATAAACTATACTGGGCAGTGTATATAAACTATACTGGGCAGTGTGTATAAACTATACTGGGCAGTGTGTATAAACTATCCTGGGCAGTGTGTATAAACTATACTGGTCAGTGTATATAAACTATACTGGGCAGTGTATATAAACTATCCTGGGCAGTGTATATAAACTATACTGGGCGGTGTGTATAAACTATACTGGGCAGTGTATATAAACTATACTGGGCAGTGTATATAAACTATACTGGGCAGTGTGTATAAACTATACTGGGCAGTGTGTATAAACTATACTGGGCGGTGTATGTAAAGTGTACTGGGCGGTGCATGCAAGGCAGGAATGTTATCCGCTGCTATAAGCAGTTGGAGAGATGACTGAACATCACCTTGAGTTGTATTCGAGAGACAACATTCTCACTGCCAAAGGAAGTCTGCCTGTCAGGACAGAGCTGGAGATTAAACCCACAATGAGAAGCTCAGCAAAGCTATTGACTCAGTTGCCATTGGCACAGCTCCCATTCTGATGCTGTGCAGCCTGCGGCAGGCAGGGGAAACCGGTTCTCCAGCAGCATCTTTATGAAGTTCTCTGTCTCTGCCAGAGGGAAGGGCAGTGTCCCAGGGGATGTGTGGAGCAAAGCCTGTGACCCTGTGCATGAACAAGGACGACAGCAATGATTGGAACAGCTATTGAGGTATCTCCCTGGTGAGCATCAGGGGAGAAGTACTTGCTCATGTTGCCCGGGTCGAGCTGTAGAGTGCGGCTGAAACCCCAAATCCCAGTCTGGTTTCACAAGGTGCACAATTGAGATGATCTTCTCAGCCTGATAGCTGCAAGAGAAATGTCGGAACAATGGAGAGAATTATCTATCGAAGAGCAAACAAAAGTACAGCACAGGAACAGGCCCTTCGGCCCTCCAAGCCTGCGCCGACCATGCTGCCCGTCTAAACTAAAATCTTCTACACTTCCTGGGTCCGTATCCCTCTATTCCCATCCTATTCATGTATTTGTCAAGATGCCCCTTAAATGTCACTATCGTCCCTGCTTCCACCACCTCCTCCGGCAGCGAGTTCCAGGCACCCACTACCCTCTGTGTAAAAAAACAAAAAAAAAAAACTTGCCTCATACATCTCCTCTAAACCTTGCCACTCGCACCTTAAACCTGTGCCCCCTATTAATTGACCCCTCTACCCTGGGAAAAAGCATCTGACTATCCACTCACCACCCTCTGTGTAAATAACTTGCCTCATACATCTACTCTAAACCTTGCTCCTCACACCTTAAACCTATGCCCCTCTGTGGTGAATGTATTCACCTAATGCAGGATACTGTAACCGATGACCTGGAAGTGGTGATACGAGCTGCTTCCAGGTACTGTACTGTAACCCCAGTGGGTTCCGCCTCTGGGTCCACCCCTCATATATAGACCGGCCGGCCACCTGTGGGTGGGACCCATCTGTACAACCGACTCTGGCGAAGCAACTTCACGATTAACAAAGCCTAATGTTCACTTTCTCTCTCTGCCTCACGGTGAATTGAAGGTATATCACGTTAGTAATTGACTCTTCCACCCTAGGAAAAAGTCTCTGACTATCCACTCTGTCTGTGCCCCTTATAATTTTATGGACCTCTATCAGGTCGCCCCTCAACCTCCGTCGTTCCAATGAGAACAAACCGAGTTTATTCAACTGCTCCTCATAGCGAATGCCCTCCATACCAGGCAACATCCTGGTAAATCTCTTCTGCGCCCTCTCTAAAGCCTCCACATCCTTCTGGTAGTGTGGCGACCTGAATTGAACACTATACTCCAAGTGTGGCCTAACTAAGGTTCTATACAGCTACAACATGACTTGCCAATTCTTATACTCAATGCCCCGGCCAATGAAGGCAAGCATGCCGTTAGCCTTCTTGACTACCTTCTCCACCTGTGTTGCCCCTTTCAGTGATCTGTGGACCTGTACACCTAGATCTCTCTGACTGTCAATACACTTGATGGTTCTACCATTCACTGTATATTCTCTACCTGCATTAGACCTTCCAAAGTGCATTACCTCACATTTGTCCGGATTAAACTCCATCTCTCATCTCTCCTCCCAAGTTTCCAACCGATCTAAACCCTGCTGTATCCTTTGAGGCCAACACTGCTAGGGTGGTGACTGCAGTGGAGAGACTGGTGAACAACATTGGCAGCATGAGTGAAGGTGTCTAAGGTGTAGTATCTTTCTGGATTTACTGCTACAGGAATACAACTCGCTCACTGGAGTGTGATTGGTGCCGAGCCATCGAGTACATTTTGGCGTCTACCTGCGTTCCTGGTTGAAGTTTGTGTATTTAATTATTCTGGGATGCGTTTTGCTTCCAGCACTGATTATTCATTCTGATTTCCAGGGAATACAGACAGAAAAGCAACATAACCTTTCACAATAATTACACTGTCTCCTACCGTGAATATAGACACTACCACTTCTGTCCTGAACGTTCAGCTGGCAATGAGACTGACCAGATTGTCTTGCCCAACATGCTTACTCTGGTAGGTGCCTGTTTTACACAAGTTCTCAAATACAGATAAAATTTCAGTCAAGTGTGTCACAAGGCGGCACCTGTCTTAAAATTCTGATGGCATACCAGGTATTGATGGTTTAGAATTTACAGACATTTATCAGGTCCATTTACATTGGCGGACACAGCCAGAGAATCCCGAACTTAGAACCTAAGAACATAAGAACTAGGAGCAGGAGTAGGCCATCTGGCCCTTCGAGCCTGCTCCGCCATTCAATGAGATCATGGCTGATCTTTTGTGGATTCAACTCCACTTTCCGGCCCGAACACCATAACCCTTAATCCCTTTTATTCTTCAAAAATCTATCTATCTTTATCTTAACTTTTAATGAAGGAGCCTCAACTGCTTCGCTGGGCAAGGAATTCCATAGATTCACAACCCTTTGGGTGAAGATGTTCCTCCTAAACTCAGTCCTAAATCTATTTCCCTTTATTTTGCTTTCACCTGCCAGTGGAAACAACCTGCCTGCATCTATCCTATCTAATCCCTGCATAATTTTATACATTTCTATAAGATCCCCCCTCATCCTTCTAAATTCCAACGAGTACAGTCCCAGTCTACTCAACCTCTCCTCATAATCCAACCCCTTCAGCTCTGGGATTAACCTAGTGAATCTCCTCTGCACACCCTCCAGCACCAGTACGTCCTTTCTCAAGTAAGGAGACCAAAACTGAACACAATACTCCACGTCTGGTCTCACTAACACCTTATACAATTGCAACATAACCTCCCTAGTCTTAAACTCCATCCCTCTAGCAATGAAGGACAAAATTCCATTTGCCTTCTTAATCACCTGTTGCACCTGTAAACCAACTTTTTGTGACTCATGCACTAGCACACCCAAGTCTCTCTGCACAGCAGCATGTTTTAATATTTTATCATTTAAATAAGAATCCCTTTTTCTGTTATTCCTACCAAAATAGATAACCTCACATTTGTCAACATTGTATTCCATCTGCCAGACCCGAGCCCATTCACTTAACCTATCCAAATTCCTCTGCAGACTTCCAGTATCCTCTGCACTTTTTGCTTTACCACTCATCTTAGTGTCATCTGCAAACTTGGACACATTGCCCTTGGTCCCCAACTCCAAATCATCTATGTAAATTGTGAACAATTGTGGGCCCAACACTGATCCCTGAGGAACACCACTAGCTACTGATTGCCAACCAGAGAAACACCCATTAATCCCCACTCTTTGCTTTCTATTAATTAACCAATCCTCTATCCATGCTACTACTTTACCCTTAATGCCATGCATCTTTATCTTATGCAGCAACCTGCTGTGTGGCACCTTGTCAAAAGCTTTCTGGAAATCCAGATATACCACATCCATTGGCTCCCCGTTATCTACTGCACTGGTAATGTCCTCAAAAAATTCCACTAAATTAGTTGGGCATGACCTGTCCTTTATTAACCCATGCTGCGTCTGTCCAATGGGACAATTCCTATCCAAATGCCTCGCTATTTCTTCCTTTAAAAAATTTTTTTTTTTTTAAATTTAGATTACTCAATTATTTTTTCCAATTAAGGGGCAATTTAGCGTGGCCAATCCACCTACTCTGCACATTTTTTGGGTTGTGGGGGCGAAACCCACGCAGACACTGGGAGAATGTGCAAACTCCACACGGACAGTGACCCAGAGCCGGGATCGAACCTGGGACCTCAGCGCCGTGAGGCAGCTGTGCTAACCACTAGGCCACTGTGCTGCCCTCGCTATTTCTTCCTTGATAGATTCTAGCATCTTCCCTACTACCGAAGTTAAGCTCACTGGTCTATAATTTCCTGCTCTCTGCCTACCTCCTTTTTTAAACAGTGGCGTCACGTTTGCTAATTTCCAATCCACCGGGACCACCCCAGAGTCTAGTGAATTTCGGTAAATTATCACTAGTGCATCTGCAATTTCCCTAGCCATCTCTTTTAGCACTCTGGGATGCATTCCATCAGGGCCAGGAGACTTGTCTACCTTTAGCCCCATTAGCTTGCCCATCACTCCCTCCTTAGTGATAACAATCATCTCAAGGTCCTCACCTGTCATAGCCTCATTTCTATCAGTCGCTGGCATGTTATTTGTGTCTTCCACTGTGAAGACCGACCCAAAAACCTGTTCATCCTCAGGCATTTCCTCATCTCCCATTATTAAATCTACCTTCTCATCCTCTGAAGGACCAATATTTACCTTAGCCACTCTATTTTGCTTTATATATTTGTAAAAACTTTTATAGTTCATAGAATTTGCAGTGCAGAAGGAGGCCATTCGGCCCATCGAGTCTGCACCGGCTCTTGGAAAGAGCACCCTACCCAAGGTCAACACCTCCCCCTATCCCAATAACCCAGTAACTCCACACAACACTAAGGGCAATTTTGGACACTAAGGGCAATTTATTAAGGCCAATCCACCTAACCTGCACATCTTTGGACTATCAGTTTTTACTATCAGTTTTTATATTCTGAGCAAGTTTACCCTCATAATCTATCTTACTCTTCTTTATAGCTTTTTTATTAACTTTCTGTTGCCCCCTAAATATTTCCCAGTCCTCTAGTCTCCCACCAATCTTTGCCACTTTGTATGTTTTTTCCCTAAATTTGATACTCTCCCTTATTTCCTTCGATATCCACGGTCGATTTTCCCTCTTTCTACCGTCCTTCCTTTTTGTTGGTATAAACTTTTGCTGAGCACTGCGAAAAATCGCTTGGAAGGTTCTCCACTGTTCCTCAACTGTTTCACCATAAAATCTTTGCTCAAAGTCTACCTCAGCCTATCTTCTCTCATCCCCTTGTAATCTCTTTTGTTTAAGCACAAAACACTAGTGTTTGATTTTACCTTTTCACCCTCCATCTGTATTTTAAATTCCACCATATTGTGATCACTCCTACCGGGAGGATCCCTAACTATGAGATCATTAATCAATCATGTCTCATTGCACAGGACCAGATCTAGGACCGCTTGTTCCCTCGTAGGTTCCATTACATACTGTTCTAGGAATCTATCGCAGATACATTCTATAAACTCCTCCTCAAGGCTGCCTTGACCGACCTGGTTAAACCAATTGACATGTAGATTAAAATCCCCCATGATAACTGCTGAACCATTTCTACATGCATCCGTTATTTCTTTGTTTATTGCCTGCCCCACCATAACGTTACTATTTGGTGGCCGATAGACTACTCCTATCAATGACTTTTTCACCTTACAATTCCTGATTTCCACCCAAATGGAGTCAACCTTATCCTCCATAGCACTGAAGTCATCCCTTACTATTGCCCGGATGTCATCCTTAAATAACAGAGCAACACCACCTCCCTTACCATCCACTCTGTCCTTCCGAATAGTTTGATATCCTTGGATATTTAACTCCCAGTCGTGACAATCCTTTGACCATGTTTCAGTAATGGCCACTAAATCATAGTCATTCACGATGATTTGCGCCATCAACTCATTTACCTTATTCTGAATACTACGAGCATTCAGGTAAAGTACCTTTATGTTGGCTTTTATACCTCTGTTTTGAATCTTAATACCTCTATCAGTAACCTCTCCAAACTTATTTTTCCTTTTAACTTGTCCCCTAATTTTCCTTGTTGTTGAACCCATATCCATATCTAGCAACCTGCTGCTTTGCTTTCTATTTATGTTTTTATTTCCGTTTTATTCCTTTTAGTATTACTGGGCCTATTCACTGAGCTCCCCTCAGTTACTGTACCTTGTACTGTGGCCCTTTTTGATTTTTGACTATGGCTTCTCTGCCTTGCACTTTTCCCCTTCCTTTTGCTTCTGTCCCTGTTTTACTTCCCTCTGACCTGCATCGGTTCCCATCCCCCTGCCACATTAGTTTAAACCCTCCCCAACAGCTCTAGCAAACACCACCCCCCTACCCTAGGACATCAGTTCCAGACCTGCCCAGGTGCAGACTGTCCAGTCAGTGGATTAGTCTCCCAAATGGCGAATTCCGGCCCCTGTTTCTGACTGTAAGGGACCTACATTTGTCTTCACCAATCTTTTTTCTTTACGTACCGGTAGAAGCTTTTTCACACAATTTTTATGTTCCCTGCAAACTTACTCTCTTACTCTATTTTCCCCTTCTTAATAAATCCCTTGGGACTTCTTTGCAGACGAACTGGGGGACAAATGTAGGCCCCCTACAGACCGAAACAGGGGAATGCATAATAAGGGAGAAAGAAATGGCTGAGCAATTAAATACATACTTTGGTTCTGTCTTCACAAATGAGGACACAAGTCAGATCCCAGAAATGTTGGAAAAGGTTTAGTGAGAGGGAAGAACTGAGGGAGATCAACATTAGTAGAGAAATGGTGCTGGGAAAACTGATGGGATTGAAGGTGGATAAATCCCCAGGGCCTGAGAATCTGCATCCCAGAGTGCTTAAGGAGGTGGCTCTGGAAATAGTGGATGCATTGGTGGCCATCTTCCGGGATTCTATAGACTCTGGAACTGTCCCTGAAGATTGGAGGGGAGCTCACGTCACTCCAATATTCAAAAGGGAGGTAGAGAGAAAACAGGGAATTATAGACCAGGAAGCCTAACATCGGTAGAAAATGCTTGAATCCATTATCAAGGACTTTATAGCGGAACATTTAGAAAGCAGTGGCAGGATCAGTCAGAGTCAGCATGGATTTATGAAGGGAAAATTATGCTTGACAAATCTGTTATATTCTTTGAAGATGTAACCAGTACAGTTGACAAGGGGGAGCCAGTCGATGTGGTATATTTGGACATTCAGAAGGCGTTTGACAAAGTCCCACATAAGAGATTATTGTGCAAAAGTAAAGCACATGGGATTGTGGGAAGTGTATTGAGGTGGATAGAAAACTGGTTGGCAGAGAGCAAACAAAGAGTAGGAATTAATGGGTCCTTTTCAAATTGGTGGGGTACCACAGGGATCGGAGCTGGGACCCCAGCTATTCACAATATATATTAATGATTTGGATGAGGAAATAAAATGTAATATCTCAAAGTTTGCAGATCACAGAATCATAGAATTTACAGTGCAGAAGGATGCCATTTGGCCCATCGAGTCTGCACCGGCCCTTGGAAAGAGCACCCTACTTCATAATAATAATCACTTACTGTCCCAAGTAGGCTTCAATGAAGTTACTGTGAAAGGCCCGTAGTCACCACATTCCGGCGCCTGCTCGGGGAGGCCGGTATGGGAATTGAATCCGTACTGCTGACCTTGATCTGCATTGCACGTCAGCTGTTTAGCCCACTGTGCTAAACCAGCCCGTTTAGCCCACACCTCCACCCTATCCCCGTAACCCTACCTAACCTTTTGGACACTAAAAGGCAATTTATCACGGCCAATCCACCTAACCTGCACATCTTTGGACTGTGGGAGGAAACCAGATATGTATCTATGAAATACTTTTTTCAAGCGACAGTTGAGTAGGATTCAGGAAAGTCACATACATAGATACATAGAAGATAGGAGCAGAAGGAGGCCTTTTGGCCCTTCGAGCCTGCTCCGCCATTCATCACGATCATGGCTGATCATCCAACTCAATAGCCTAATCCTGCTTTCTCCCCACAGCCTTTGATCCCATTCTCCCCAAGTGCGATATCCAGCCGCCTCTTAAATATATTCAATGTTTTAGCAGCAACTACTTCCTGTGGTAATGAATTCCACAGGCTGACCACTCTGTGTGAAGAAATGTCTCCTTATCTCTGTCCGAAATGGTTTACCCTGAATCCTCAGGCTGTGACCCCTGGTTCTGGACACACCCATCATTGGTAACATCTTCCCTGCATCTACGCTGTCTAGTTCTGTTAGAATTTTATAAACAACATAGAACATTACAGCGCAGTCCAGGCCCTTCGGCCCTCGATGTTGCGCCGACCTGTAAAACCAATCTAAAGCCCATCTACACTATTCCCTTATCGTCCATATGCCTTTCCAATGACCATTTAAATGCCCATAATGTTGGCGAGTCCACTACTGCTGCAGGCAGGGCATTCCACGTCCTTACTACTCTGAGTAAAGAACCTACCTCTGACATCTGTCCTGTATCTATCTCCCCTCAATTTAAAGCTATGTCCCCTCGTGCTCGACATCACCATCCGAGGAAAAAGGATCTCACTGTCCACCCTATCTAATCCTCTGATCATCTTGTATGCCTCTATTAAGTCACCTCTTAACCTTCTTCTCTCTAACCAAAATAGCCTCAAGTCCCTCAGCTTTTCCTCATAAGATCTTCCCTCCATACCAGGCAACATCCTGGTAAATCTCCTCTGCACCCTTTCCAAAGCTTCCACATCCTTCCTATAATGCGGCGACCAGAACTGTACGCAATACTCCAAATGTGGCCGCACCAGAGTTTTGTACAGCTGCAACATGACCTCATGGCTCCGAAACTCAATCCCTCTACCAATAAAAGCTAACACACCGTACACCTTCTTAACAACCCTATCAACCTGGGTGGCAACTTTCCGGGATCTATGTACATGGACACCGAGATCCCTCTGCTCATCCACACTACCAAGAATCTTACCATTAGCCCAGTACTCTGTATTCCTGTTATTCCTTCCAAAATGAATCACCTCACACTTTTCTGCATTAAACTCCATTTGCCACCTGTCAGCCCACCACTGCAGCTTATCTATGTCTCTCTGTAACTTGTAACATCCTTCCGCACTGTCCACAACTCCACCGACTTTAGTGTCATCTGCAAATTTACTCACCCATCCTTCTACGCCCTCCTCCAGGTCATTTATAAAAATGACAAACAGCAGTGGCCCCAAAACAGATCCTTGTGGTACACCACTAGTAACTCGACTCCAGTCTGAACATTTCCCATCAACCACCACCCTTTGTCTTCTTCCAGCTAGCCAATTTCTAATCCAAACTGCTAAATCACCCTGAATCCCATGCCTCTGTATTTTCTGCAATAGCCTACCATGGGGAACCTTATCAAACACTTTACTGAAATCCATATACACCACAGCAACTGCTTTACCTTCGTCCACCTGTTTGGTCACCTTCTCAAATAACTCAATAAGGTTTGTGAGGCACGACCTACCCTTCCAAAAACCGTGTTGACTATCTCTAATCAAATTATTCCTTTCTAGATGATTATAAATCCTATCTCTTATAAACCTTTCCAAGACTTTGCCCACAACAGAAGTAAGGCTCACTGGTCTAGAGTTACCGGGGTTATCTCTACTCCCCTTCTTGAACAAGGGGACAACATTTGCTATCCTCCATTCTTCTGGCACTATTCCTGTAGACAGAGATGACTCAAACATCAAAGCCAAAGGCTCAGCAATCTACTCCCTAGTTTCCCAGAGAATCCTAGGATAAATCCCATCTGGCCCAGGGGACTTGTCTATTTTCACACTTTCCAGAATTGCTAACACCTCCTCCTTATGAACCTCAATCCCATCTAGTCTAGTAGCCTGTATCTCAGTATTCTCCTCGACAACATTGTCTTTTTCCTGTGTGAATGAGGACGAAAAATATTCATTTAGCACCTCTCCTATCTCCTCGGACTCCACAGAGTCTCTTTTGAGATTCCCCCCTCATTCTTCTGATCTCCAGCGAGAACAATCCCAACCTAGTCAATCTCTCCTCATCCGACAGTCCCACCATCCCAGGAATCAGTCTGGTAAACCTTCGTTGCTCTCCCTCGAGAGCAAGAACATCCTTCCTCAGAGGAGAGCATAACTGCCCACAATACTCCAGGTGTGGCCTCACCAAGGCCCTGTATAACTGCAGCAACACATCCCGGCTTCTATACTCAAATCCTCTCGCAATGAAGGCCAACATACCATTAGCCTCCTTTACCACCTGCTTGCTTACCTTCAGCGAATGGTGCACAAGGACACCCAGGTCCCGCTGCAGACTCCCCTCTCCCAATTTACAACCATTCAGGTAGTAATCTGCCTTCCTGTTTTTGCTTCCAAAATGAATAACCTCACACTTATCCAAATTATACTGCATCTGCCATTGGTTTGCCCACTCGCCCAACCTGCCCAGATCTTGCTGTAGGATCCCTGCATCCTCGTCACAATTCACCCTCCCACCTAATTTGGTATCATCTGCAAACTTTGAGATGTTACATTTTTCTCCCTCATCCAAATCATTAATATATATTGTGAGTAGCTGGGGTCCCAGCACCGATCCCTGTGGTACCCCACTAGTTACTGCCTGCCAATCCGTGGATGACACCAAGGTTGGTGTAGTGGCAGATAGTGTTGAGGATTGTCAGAGGATACAGCAGGACATAGATAGGTTGGAGACTTGGGCAGAGAAATGACAAATGGAGTTTAATCCGGATAAATGTGAGGTAATGCATTTTGGTAGGTCTAACATAGAGGGGAAATATACCGTAAATGGCAAAACTCTTCCGAATATAGAAAGTCAGAGATCAGGGCCTACAGGTCCACAGATCTTTGAAGGTGGCAACACAAGTGGACAAGGTAGTCAAGAAAGCAGACGGAATGCTTGCCTTCATTGGACGGGGCATCGAGTATAAAAACTGGCAAGTCATGCTGCAGCTGTATAGAACCTTGGTACGGCCGCACTTGGAATATTGCCCACAATTCTGGTCACCACACTACCAGAAGGATGTGGAGGCTTTGGAGAGGGTGCAGAGGAGGTTTACCAGGATGTTGCCTGGTATGGAGGGTGTTAGCTATGTGGAGAGGCTGAATAGACTCGGACTGTTTTCATTAGAAAGACGGAGGTTGAGGGGTGACCTGATAGAGGTCTACAAGATTATGAGGGGCTTGGATAGAGTGGATGGGCAGGCACTCTTTCCCAGGGTGGGGGGGGTGATTCAGCAGAGGGGTTTAAGGTCGGCGGGGCAAAGTTTAGAGGCGATGTGCTTCTATATCTTCTGCCTGATGGAAGGGTCTGGAAGAAGGTGGGAGGGTTCTCTGATAATGCTGTCTGCCTTCCTGAGGCAGCGGGAGGTGTAGACAGAATCAATGTAGGGGTGGCAAGCTTGTGTGATGTGTTGGGCTGAGTTCACCACACTCTGCAGTTTCTTGTGATCCTGGGCCGAGCAGTTGCCCTACCCAGGCTGTGATGCAGCCGGATAGGATGCTCTCTATGGCACATCTGTAGAAGTTTGAGAGTCGATGGAGAGAAGAAGCTAATCTGTTCACAGACCGATCCAAAACTGAACCTCCAGAAACCGCTTCTGCCCCTGGCTCCTCCCATTACTACACAATCTTACTAAGCTGAACACAATGGGCGTAAATCCGAGCGTATTGGCTAAATCGTGCTAGGCCAATCGCGAGTCACCCAACACTCAACCCGGCGTGATCTGGACCTCTCCCTCACTGGGCCAGTATTCAATGCCGGACCTGGGAGACCACGCCAGGGCGCCCTCCAGCACTGAACCACACAAACGTGGACCAGGCGTAATGGCAACAGGGTGGGGTCCTGAAGAGCTGCTGGGGAGATCAGGGAAGCTGGTTACAGTGGTGCCATGATCCGCAAGAAACCTTTCCTATTGCCGAAAACCCTATCGGTGTAGTCTTGGCAGAGAAAACCTCCCCACGGCCAAAAGCAGGGGGAAAATGAGAGTCTTGATGAAGACCAATGTTAGATACGCTAGAGGAGGGTTGGACATTGCGTTCTTGAGGAGCGTTGGGCATTGTGTTCTAGAGGAGGATTGTGCATTGTGTTCTGGAGGAGGGTTGGGCATTGTGTTCTAGAGGAGGGTTGGGAATTGTGCTCTAGATGAGGGTTGGGCATTGTGTTCTAGAGGAGGGTTTGGGATTGTGATCTAGAGGAGGGTTGTGCATTGTGTTCTAGAGGAGGGTTGGACGTTGTGTTCTATAGGAGGGTTGGGCATTGTGTTCTAGAGGAGGGTTGGGCATTGTGCTCTAGATGAGGGTTGGGCATTGTGTTCTAGAGGAGGGTTGGATGTTGTGTTCTAGAGGAGGGTTGGGAATTTTCTTTGAAGTAAGAAAGATTGATTGATTAATCGGAGAAACATGATGTGTTCATTTTGTAACATTTGTATCAAATTGAATCTAAACATAACTAGGAGCAAAAACAAAAGTCTGAGACTCCTGAAAGAAGGGATTGACAAACCAGGAACACTGATGATATCTTAGTTTGATGCTTTTAATATTCTTACAATGTTAATGATTTAATTGCAGGGTGCAGCATTAATGGTCGAAGATTTGCCCTTTGCTTTGAAACTTATCTTCAGCACTGCCTTAAAGACCTTTAATGAAACTCCATTTATTAGGAAGTCTGTGAAGGAGA
This sequence comes from Scyliorhinus canicula, assembly GCF_902713615.1. NCBI lineage: Eukaryota > Metazoa > Chordata > Chondrichthyes > Carcharhiniformes > Scyliorhinidae > Scyliorhinus > Scyliorhinus canicula. The sequence goes on from NC_052146.1 coordinate 189,623, forward strand.
TTTTGTGGGGTTATGATGATCCCCTTGTTGACTTTCTGAACAGAATACTTCCAGGCATTCTCCCGTTTAAAGGGAAGTTTGGTTTTTTTGTTGAAGTAAGTATTTATTTAATATCAGAAAGTAAATCTAAAATAAGTAAATGTCTGTGCTCCGGTCAAATGCTGTCTGATGTATAACTTAAATCGGAGTTGAACTTACCCTGGGCCTTCCAGAGAAAACTAAAACGAGTGTTATAACCAGATCATGTTGGTCAAACGTTCCTGTAGCTCAGTGGAACCTGTGGAGTTAACTTTCATCCATGATTGTCTGGAGCCATTTCTTGTCACCACTAAGCTCACAAGCTCTTCCTGTTTTCTAGATCTATCTCCTTCCCCTTTCTTCCCAGTAACTCGCCAAGGTTCCTTCGACAGCACCTTCCAAACCCACCACCATCTCGAAGGACAAGAGCAGCAGATACCTGGGAACCCCACCACCTGGAGGTTCCCCTCCAAGTCACTCACCAGCCTGACTTGGGAATATATCGGCCGTTCCTTTACTGTCGCTGGGGAAACATCCTGGAACTCCCTCCCTAACAGCACAGTGGATGTACCTACACCTCAACTGCAGCAGTTCAGGAAGGCAACTCATCCCCACCTTCTGAAGGGCAACAAGGGATGGGCAACATTGTGATCCCCTTGGGAGCCAAGGACTGTGCTCCATTCGATTTCCCTCTTCTATAACTGAGTCTGAACTCCCCCGGTAATTGGGGGCAGGGTTTCCCGGGTGTCAGGGAGGGTGGTCCTTCGGGGAGCGAAGCAGTAGTTTACATGATTCTGTGTACACGGTAATAAACCAGTTGTTTATTTCTATCCCCCCGTGCGTTCCTGTTGTCTCTCCCATTCGGGTTCCACTGGCTGGTCTGACCAGCGAAGGCCACTCCCGTAAATTAATTTTATAAAGCCTACAGGTGCTGGGCGAGCCAAAGTCCACTTTCCTCTTACCAAGGGCCTCATCAAAAGCCAGCTGGAAATCCAAGTGGATTGGGTGGCATGGTAGCACAATGGTTAGCACTCTGGCTTCACAGCTCCAGGGTCCCAGGTTCGATTCCCGGCTTGGGTCACTGTCTGTGTGGAGTCTGCACGTCCTCCCTGTGTCTGTGTGGGTTTCCTCCGGGTGCTCCGGTTTCCTCCCACAGCCCAAAGACGTGCAGGTTAGGTGGATTGGCCATGATAAATTGCGCTTAGTGTCCAAAAAGGTTAGGAGGGGTTATTGGGTTACGGGGATAGGGTGGAAGTGAGGGCTTAAGTGGGTCAGTACAGACTCAATGGGCCGAATGGCCTCCTTCTGCATTCTATGTTCTATGTATCTGGCCCGTGACCGTCTGGTCTTGTCAGTTCTTCCAGTTGTCAAGACCTTCCGTCCAAAACCAGTATTTCCCACAAACACCCACGCAGTCTAAATATTGCTTTTTAACGTTCATCTGTTTCCCCACAAATTTTGATACGCATGCTAGTTCCCAGGATTTGAAATGGAATCTTTTTCTGTGCATTGCTGCAAAAGCAGACATTCTGTCAAAACTTTCCATCTTCTACTTACCAGGACAAATGTAAAGAATGCAAATTTCAAAATGAGCAACAATTATACTGCATGGGATTGGTTGGCAAGTCAATGCTGATTGGTTGAAAGCTCAACTCTGATTGGTTGACAAGTCAATGCTGATTGGTTAAAGCATTGCCATGGAGACTGCCTAACCCCAGTTGGTGAATTTACTGGTGCAATGTGGCTAACTTGTGTCTTTATAATCAATTTCTGGATATCTGAGGAACAGAAGGAGGTGCTGATATGATTCGCTAACAAGCAGATGGAATTCAAAGCTACATATTGGCTGAGAAATTTTTGGGGAAGGCTGTGAGTGATATGAAATTTGAGATAAAGAAATCCAGGAGTTGGTGAGACATTAAAACAACACTTTATACAATGCAATTTAACAAAAAGTAGATTCTGGAGTTTCTGGTCAGAGGTTCAGAATATGAAAGTCAAAACAATAGCAAGACAGAACTACAAAATGATTACTTTTAATTTCTCTTTACTGAAGAAGAATACACCAATAATGTTACAGTAAAGGATGAGGTTTTTAAAATTTTATTCTCTTGTAGAATGAGATGTTTAATTGGCAAGGCCCACATTTGCCATTTATTCCCAATTTCCCTCAGAGATAATGTTAATCTGCATCAATTGGTAAGGGCAAAGTGAAATTGGACAGAATAAAGAGAGATAAAGAGGAAGTACTAAAAGCTGGAAAACCTCAAATTAGAAAACTCTCTCTGTCAAGTTGGGACGCATCCAAGGATATTGCGAAGTAAGATTGGAATTTCTATAGATTATGTGCACAATCTTACAATCCTCCTTAGATACGGGAGTAATGCCAGAGGGACTGGAGGATTGAAAATGTTGCAGCCTTGCTCAGAAAACGGGGAAGAGGGATTAACACAATAGTTACCATGGCGATCGGCCCAATGTCAGTGATAGAGGAGCTTTGAGACAATAATCCAGGCCAAGTATAATTGTCAGATGTAAAAGTATGGGCTAGTTAATGAAAGCCAACACAGATAAATTAAAGGCAAATCATATCTCTGCCTTACCTGATTCTGCTCTTTGATTAGTTAAGTAATTCTGAAGGTTAATTTTTTTTAAAAATAAATTTTAGATTACTCAATTATTTTTTCCAATTAAGTGGCAATTTAGCGTGGCCAATCCACCTACCCTGCACATTTTTTGGGTTGTGGGGGCGAAACCCACGCAGACACGGGGAGAATGTGCAAACTCCACACGGACAGTGACCCAGAGCCGGGATCGAACCTGGGGCCTCAGTGCCGTGAGGCAGCAGTGCTAACCACTGTGCCACCGTGCTGCCCAATTCGGCGGGCACGATAGCATCATTTAAGAGGTATCATCATCTCGACAGGTATATGAACGGGCGGGGAACAGAGGGAAGTAGACCTTTGGAAAATAGGAGACAGGTTTAGATAAAGGATCTGGATCGGCGCAGGCTGGGAGGGCCGAAGGGCCTGTTCCTGTGCTGTAATTTTCTTTGTTCTTTGTTCTTAATTCTGAAGGTTAGTGAGCGCCACTGTAGTGAGCGCCACTGTAGTGAGCGCCGTGTAGTGAGCGCCACTGTAGTGAGCGCCACTGTAGTGAGCGCCACTGTAGTGAGCGCCACTGTAGTGAGCGCCGCGTAGTGAGCGCCGCTGTAGTGAGCGCCGCTGTAGTGAGCGCCGCTGTAGTGAGCGCCGCTGTAGTGAGCGCCGCTGTAGTGAGCGCCGCGTAGAGAGGGCCGCGTAGAGAGGGCCGCGTAGAGAGGGCCGCGTAGAGAGGGCCGCGTAGAGAGGGCCGCGTAGAGAGGGCCGCGTAGAGAGGGCCGCGGAGAGAGGGCCGCGTAGAGAGGGCCGCGTAGAGAGGGCCGCGTAGAGAGGGCCGCGTAGAGAGGGCCGCGTAGAGAGGGCCGCGTAGAGAGGGCCGCGTAGAGAGGGCCGCGTAGAGAGGGCCGCGTAGAGAGGGCCGCGTAGAGAGGGCCGCGTAGAGAGGGCCGCGTAGAGAGGGCCGCGTAGAGAGGGCCGCGTAGAGAGGGCCGCGTAGAGAGGGCCGCGTAGAGAGGGCCGCGTAGAGAGGGCCGCGTAGAGAGGGCCGCGTAGAGAGGGCCGCGTAGAGAGGGCCGCGTAGAGAGGGCCGCGTAGAGAGGGCCGCGTAGAGAGGGCCGCGTAGAGAGGGCCGCGTAGAGAGGGCCGCGTAGAGAGGGCCGCGTAGAGAGGGCCGCGTAGAGAGCCCCATGGTTCCTGCATTACAACATTGACTATAAAAGTACTTTATTGGCTGTAAATCACGCTGGGTTTTCCTGAGGCTGTGCTGGGTGGTATATATTGTATATGACTATATGGTGCATATGGTTTATGAATCCATGATTCTGTGCACCTGATCCTCAAGATTGAGAAACAGGACCACTTGGGTTTTCAGATAATTATTTCAAAGTTTACAGATGAAATGAGACTTGGAAATGTCGTGACGAATGAGGATGATAGTAATAGACTTCAGGAGGACACATTCAGGCTAGTGGTATCGACATGTGAAATTATACAGTTAGGTAGGAAGCGCAGAATGGTGTAATTTTGAAGGTTGTGTATGTAAACATGTGTGTGTGTCGATGACTGGATGAGTGTGTGTGTGTCGATGACTGGATGAGTGAGTGTGTGTGTGTGGATGACTGGATCAGTGTGTGTATGTGGATGACTGGACGAGTGTGTGTGTGTCGATGACTGGACGAGTGTGTGTGTCGATGACTGGACGAGTGTGTGTGTCGATGACTGGACGAGTGTGTGTGTCGATGACTGGATGAGTGTGTGTGTGTCGATGACTGGATGAGTGTGTCTGTGTGTCGATGACTGGACGAGTGTGTGTGCGTCAATGACTGGACGAGTGTGTGTGTGTGTGTCGATGACTGGACGAGTGTGTGTGTGGATAACTGAAAAAGTGTGTGTGTGTGCGTCAATGACTGGACGAGTGTGTGTCGATGACTGGACGAGTGTGTGTGTGTCTGTGTGTCGATGACTGGACGGGTGTGTGTGTGTCGATGACTGGATGAGTGTGTGTGTGTGTGTCGATGACTGGACGAGTGTGTGTGTGTGGATGACTGGACGAGTGTGTGTGTGTGTGGATGACTGGACGAGTGTGTGTGTGTGTCGATGACTGAACGAGTGTGTGTGTGTGGATGACTGGATGAGTGTGTGTGTCGATGACTGAATGAGTGAGTGTGTGTGTGTGGATGACTGGACGAGTGTGTGTGTGTCGATGACTGGACGAGTATGTCTGTGTGTCGATAACTGAACAAGTGTGTGTGTGTGTGTCGATGACTGGACGAGTGTGTGTGTGTGTCGATGACTGAACGAGTGTGTGTGTGTGTGTCGATGACTGGACGAGTGTGTGTCGATGACTGGACGAGTGTGTGTGTGTCGATGACTGGATGAGTGTGTGTGTGTGGATGACTGGACGAGTGTGTGTGTGTCGATGACTGGACGAGTGTGTGTGTGTGTGTCGATGACTGGACGAGTGTGTGTGTGTCGATGACTGGACGAGTGTGTGTGTGTCGATGACTGGACGAGTGTGTGTGTGTCGATGACTGGACGAGTGTGTGTGTGTGTCGATGACTGGACGAGTGTGTGTGTGTCGATGACTGGACGAGTGTGTGTGTGTCGATGACTGGACGAGTGTGTGAGTGTCGATGACTGGATGAGTGTGTGTGTCGATGACTGGACGAGTGTGTGTGTGTGTCGATGACTGAACGAGTGTGTGTGTGTGGATGACTGGATGAGTGTGTGTGTCGATGACTGAATGAGTGAGTGTGTGTGTGTGGATGACTGGACGAGTGTGTGTGTGTCGATGACTGGACGAGTATGTCTGTGTGTCGATAACTGAACAAGTGTGTGTGTGTGTGTCGATGACTGGACGAGTGTGTGTGTGTGTGTCGATGACTGAACGAGTGTGTGTGTGTGTGTCGATGACTGGACGAGTGTGTGTCGATGACTGGACGAGTGTGTGTGTGTCGATGACTGGATGAGTGTGTGTGTGTGGATGACTGGACGAGTGTGTGTGTGTCGATGACTGGACGAGTGTGTGTGTGTGTGTCGACTGGACGAGTGTGTGTGTGTCGATGACTGGACGAGTGTGTGTGTGTCGATGACTGGACGAGTGTGTGTGTGTCGATGACTGGACGAGTGTGTGTGTGTGTGTCGATGACTGGACGAGTGTGTGTGTGTCGATGACTGGACGAGTGTGTGTGTGTCGATGACTGGACGAGTGTGTGAGTGTCGATGACTGGATGAGTGTGTGTGTCGATGACTGGACGAGTGTGTCTGTGTGTCGATGACTGGACGAGTGTGTCTGTGTGTCGATGACTGGACGAGTGTGTGTGTGTCGATGACTGGACGAGTGTGTGTGTGTCGATGACTGGACGAGTGTGTCTGTGTGTCGATGACTGGACGAGTGTGTCTGTGTGTCGATGACTGGACGAGTGTGTCTCTGTGTCGATGACTGGACGAGTGTGTGTGTGTGGATGACTGGACGAGTGTGTGTGTGTGGATGACTGGACGAGTGTGTGTGTGTGTCGATGACTGGACGAGTGTGTGTGTGTGGATGACTGGACGAGTGTGTGTGTGTGTCGATGACTGGATGAGTGTGTGTGTCGATGACTGAATGTGTGTGTGTGTGTCGATGACTGGACGAGTGTGTGTGTCGATGACTGGACGAGTGTGTGTGTGTGTGGATGACTGGACGAGTGTGTGTGTGTGTGTCGATGACTGGACGGGTGTGTGTGTGTGTGGATGACTGGACGAGTGTGTGTGTGTGTCGATGACTGGACGAGTGTGTGTGTGTCGATGACTGGACGAGTGTGTGTGTGTGGATGACTGGACGAGTGTGTGTGTGTGGATGACTGGACGAGTGTGTGTGTGTGTGGATGACTGGACGAGTGTGTGTGTGTGTCGATGACTGAACGAGTGTGTGTGTGTGGATGACTGGATGAGTGTGTGTGTCGATGACTGAATGAGTGAGTGTGTGTGTGTGGATGACTGGACGAGTGTGTGTGTGGATGACTGGACGAGTGTGTGTGTGGATGACTGGACGAGTGTGTGTGTGGATGACTGGACGAGTGTGTGTGTGTCGATGACTGAACGAGTGTGTGTCGATGACTGGACGAGTGTGTTTGTGTGTCGATGACTGGACGAGTGTGTGTGTGTGTCGATGACTGGACGAGTGTGTGTGTGTCGATGATTGGACGAGTGTGTGTGTGTCGATGACTGGACGAGTGTGTCTGTGTGTCGATAACTGAACAAGTGTGTGTGTCTGTGTCGATGACTGGACGAGTGTGTCTGTGTCGATGACTGGACGAGTGTGTGTGTGTGTGTCGATGACTGGACGAGTGTGTGTGTGTCGATGACTGGACGAGTGTGTGTGTGTCGATGACTGGACGAGTGTGTGTGTGTCGATGACTGGACGAGTGTGTGTGTGTCGATGACTGGACGAGTGTGTGTGTGTCGATGACTGGACGAGTGTGTGTGTGTGTCAATGACTGGACGAGTGTGTGTGTGTGTCGATGACTGGACGAGTGTGTGTGTGTCGATGACTGGACGAGTGTGTCTGTGTGTCGATGACTGGACGAGTGTGTGTGTGTGGATGACTGGACGAGTGTGTGTGTGTCGATGACTGGACGAGTGTGTGTGTGTGGATGACTGGACGAGTGTGTGTGTGTGTCGATGACTGGATGAGTGTGTGTGTGTGTCGATGACTGGATGAGTGTGTGTGTCGATGACTGAATGAGTGTGTGTGTGTGTGTCGATGACTGGACGAGTGTGTGTGTGTCGATGACTGGACGAGTGTGTGTGTGTGGATGACTGGACGAGTGTGTGTGTGTGTGTCGATGACTGGACGAGTGTGTGTGTGTGTGTGTGTGGATGACTGGACGAGTGTGTGTGTGTGTGTCGATGACTGGTCGAGTGTGTGTGTGTCGATGACTGGACGAGTGTGTGTGTGTGGATGACTGGACGAGTGTGTGTGTGTGGATGACTGGACGAGTGTGTGTGTGTGTCGATGACTGAACGAGTGTGTGTGTGTGGATGACTGGACGAGTGTGTGTGTGGATGACTGGACGAGTGTGTGTGTGGATGACTGGACGAGTGTGTGTGTGTCGATGACTGAACGAGTGTGTGTCGATGACTGGACGAGTGTGTTTGTGTGTCGATGACTGGACGAGTGTGTGTGTGTGTGTCGATGACTGGACGAGTGTGTGTGTGTCGATGACTGGACGAGTGTGTGTGTGTGGATGACTGGACGAGTGTGTGTGTGTGTCGATGACTGGACGAGTGTGTGTGTGTGTGTGTGGATGACTGGACGAGTGTGTGTGTGTGTGTGTCGATGACTGGTCGAGTGTGTGTGTGTCGATGACTGGACGAGTGTGTGTGTGTGGATGACTGGACGAGTGTGTGTGTGTGGATGACTGGACGAGTGTGTGTGTGTGTCGATGACTGAACGAGTGTGTGTGTGTGGATGACTGGACGAGTGTGTGTGTGGATGACTGGACGAGTGTGTGTGTGGATGACTGGACGAGTGTGTGTGTGTCGATGACTGAACGAGTGTGTGTCGATGACTGGACGAGTGTGTTTGTGTGTCGATGACTGGACGAGTGTGTGTGTGTGTCGACTGGACGAGTGTGTGTGGATGACTGGACGAGTGTGTGTGTGTGTCGATGACTGGACGAGTGTGTTTGTGTGTCGATGACTGAACGAGTGTGTGTGTCGATGACTGAATGAGTGAGTGTGTGTGTGTGGATGACTGGATGAGTGTGTGTGTGTCGATGACTGAATGAGTGTGTCTGTGTGTCGATGACTGAACGAGTGTGTGTGTCGATGACTGAACGAGTGTGTGTGTCGATGACTGAACAAGTGTGTGTGTCGATGACTGGACGAGTGTGTGTGTCGATGACTGGACGAGTGTGTCTGTGTGTCGATGACTGGACGAGTGTGTCTGTGTGTCGATGACTGAACGAGTGTGTGTGTCGATGACTGGACGAGTGTGTGTGTGTGGATGACTGGATGAGTGTGTGTGTCGATGACTGAATGAGTGAGTGTGTGTGTGTGGATGACTGGACGAGTGTGTGTGTCGATGACTGAATGAGTGAGTGTGTCTGTGTCGATGACTGGACGAGTGTGTCTGTGTGTCGATGACTGGATGAGTGTGTGTGTGTCGATGACTGAATGAGTGAGTGTGTGTGTGTGGATGACTGGACGAGTGTGTGTGTGTCGATGACTGGACGAGTGTGTGTGTGTGGATGACTGGACGAGTGTGTCTGTGTGTCGATGACTGAACGAGTGTGTGTCGATGACTGGACGAGTGTGTTTGTGTGTCGATGACTGGACGAGTGTGTTTGTGTGTCGATGACTGGACGAGTGTGTGTGTGTGTCGATGACTGGACGAGTGTGTGTGGATGACTGGACGAGTGTGTGTGTGTGTCGATGACTGGACGAGTGTGTTTGTGTGTCAATGACTGAACGAGTGTGTGTGTCGATGACTGAACGAGTGTGTGTGTGTGGATGACTGGACGAGTGTGTGTGTGTCGATGACTGGACGAGTGTGTGTGTCGATGACTGAACGAGTGTGTGTGTCGATGACTGGACGAGTGTGTGTGTGTGGATGACTGAATGAGTGTGTCTGTGTGTCGATGACTGAATGAGTGTGTCTGTGTGTCGATGACTGAACGAGTGTGTCTGTGTGTCGATGACTGAACGAGTGTGTCTGTGTGTCGATGACCTAACGAGTGTGTGTGTCGATGACTGGACGAGTGTGTGTGTCGATGACTGGACGAGTGTGTGTGTCGATGACTGGACGAGTGTGTCTGTGTGTCGATGACTGGACGAGTGTGTGTGTGTGTCGATGACTGGACGAGTGTGTGTGTCGATGACTGAACGAGTGTGTGTGTCGATGACTGGACGAGTGTGTGTGTGTCGATGACTGGATGAGTGTGTGTGTGTGTCGATGACTGGATGAGTGTGTATGTCGATGACTGAATGAGTGAGTGTGTGTGTGGATGACTGGACGAGTGTGTGTGTGTGTCGATGACTGGACGAGTGTGTGTGTGTCGATGACTGGACGAGTGTGTGTGTGTGGATGACTGGACGAGTGTGTGTGTGTGTGGATGACTGGACGAGTGTGTGTGTGTGTGTCGATGACTGGACGAGTGTGTGTGCGTCGATGACTGGACAAGTGTGTGTGTGTGGATGACTGGACGAGTGTGTGTGTGTGGATGACTGGACGAGTGTGTGTGTGTGGATGACTGGACGAGTGTGTGTGTGTGTGGATGACTGGACGAGTGTGTGTGTCGATGACTGGACGAGTGTGTGTGTGGATGACTGGACGAGTGTGTGTGTGGATGACTGGACGAGTGTGTGTGTGGATGACTGGACGAGTGTGTGTGTGGATGACTGGACGAGTGTGTGTGTGGATGACTGGACGAGTGTGTGTGTGGATGACTGGACGAGTGTGTGTGTGGATGACTGGACGAGTGTGTGTGTGGATGACTGGACGAGTGTGTGTGTGTCGATGACTGGACGAGTGTGTGTGTGTCGATGACTGAACGAGTGTGTGTCGATGACTGGACGAGTGTGTTTGTGTGTCGATGACTGGACGAGTGTGTGTGTGTGTGTCGATGACTGGACGAGTGTGTGTGTGTGTCGATGACTGGACGAGTGTGTGTGGATGACTGGACGAGTGTGTCTGTGTGTCGATGACTGGACGAGTGTGTGTGTGTGTGTCGATGACTGGACGAGTGTGTATGTGTCGATGATTGGACGAGTGTGTGTGTGTCGATGACAATGAGTGAGTGTGTGTGTGTGGATGACTGGACGAGTGTGTGTGTGGATGACTGGACGAGTGTGTGTGTCGATGACTGGACGAGTGTGTCTGTGTGTCGATGACTGAACGAGTGTGTGTGTCGATGACTGAATGAGTGAGTGTGTGTGTGTGTCGATGACTGAATGAGTGAGTGTGTGTGTGTGTGTCGATGACTGAATGAGCGAGTGTGTGTGTGTGGATGACTGGACGAGTGTGTGTGTGTGTGTGTCGATGACTGGATGAGTGTGTGTGTGTCGATGACAATGAGTGAGTGTGTGTGTGTGGATGACTGGACGAGTGTGTGTGTCGATGACTGGACGAGTGTGTGTGTCGATGACTGGACGAGTGTGTCTGTGTGTCGATGACTGGACGAGTGTGTCTGTGTGTCGATGACTGAACGAGTGTGTGTGTCGATGACTGAACGAGTGTGTGTGTCGATGACTGAACGAGTGTGTGTGTCGATGACTGAACGAGTGTGTGTGTCGATGACTGGACGAGTGTGTGTGTCGATGACTGGACGAGTGTGTGTGTTTGTGTGTCGATGACTGGACGAGTGTGTGTGTGTGTGTCGATGACTGGACGAGTGTGTCTGTGTCGATGACTGGATGAGTGTGTGTGTCGATGACTGGACGAGTGTGTGTGTGTGTCGATGACTGGACGAGTGTGTCTGTGTCGATGACTGGATGAGTGTGTGTGTCGATGACTGGACGAGTGTGTGTGTGTGTCGATGACTGGACGAGTGTGTGTGTGTCGATGACTGGACGAGTGTGTGTGTGTCGATGACTGGACGAGTGTGTCTGTGTGTCGATATCTGAACAAGTGTGTGTGTGTGTGTCGATGACTGGACGAGTGTGTCTGTGTGTCGATGACTGGACGAGTGTGTGTCGATGACTGGACGAGTGTGTGTGTCGATGACTGGACGAGTGTGTGTGTCGATGACTGGACGAGTGTGTGTGTCGATGACTGGACGAGTGTGTGTGTCGATGACTGGACGAGTGTGTGTGTCGATGACTGGACGAGTGTGTCTGTGTCGATGACTGGACGAGTGTGTGTGTGTGTGGATGACTGGACGAGTGTGTGTGTGTGTCGATGACTGAATGAGTGAGTGTGTGTGTGTGTCGATGACTGAACGAGTGTGTGTGTGTGGATGACTGGACGAGTGTGTGTGTGTGTGTCGATGACTGGATGAGTGTGTGTGTCTCGATGACTGAATGAGTGAGTGTGTGTGTGTGAATGACTGGACGAGTGTGTGTGTCGATGACTGGACGAGTGTGTCTGTGTGTCGATGACTGAACGAGTGTGTGTGTCGATGACTGAACGAGTGTGTGTGTCGATGACTGAACGAGTGTGTGTGTCGATGACTGGACGAGTGTGTGTGTCGATGACTGGACGAGTGTGTGTGTGTGTGTGTCGATGACTGGATGAGTGTGTGTGTGTGTGTCGATGACTGGACGAGTGTGTCTGTGTCGATGACTGGATGAGTGTGTGTGTCGATGACTGGACGAGTGTGTGTGTGTGTGTCGATGACTGGACGAGTGTGTGTGTGTCGATGACTGGACGAGTGTGTCTGTGTGTCGATAACTGAACAAGTGTGTGTGTGTCGATGACTGGACGAGTGTGTCTGTGTGTCGATGACTGGACGAGTGTGTGTGTCGATGACTGGACGAGTGTGTCTGTGTCGATGACTGGACGAGTGTGTGTGTGTGTCGATGACTGGACGAGTGTGTGTGTGTCGATGACTGGATGAGTGTGTGTGTGTCGATGACTGGATGAGTGTGTGTGTCGATGACTGGACGAGTGTGTCTGTGTGTCGATAACTGAACAAGTGTGTGTGTGTCGATGACTGGACGAGTGTGTCTGTGTGTGGGTGACTGGACGAGTGTGTGTGTGTCGATGACTGGACGAGTGTGTGTGTGTGTGTGTCGATGACTGGACGAGTGTGTGTGTGTCGATGACTGGACGAGTGTGTCTGTGTGTCGATAACTGAACAAGTGTGTGTGTCGATGACTGGACGAGTGTGTGTGTGTGGATGACTGGACGAGTGTGTGTGTGTGTCGATGACTGGATGAGTGTGTGTGTGTGTCGATGACTGGATGAGTGTGTGTGTCGATGACTGAATGAGTGAGTGTGTGTGTGGATGACTGGACGAGTGTGTGTGTGTCGATGACTGGACGAGTGTGTTTGTGTCGATGACTGGATGAGTGTGTGTGTCGGTGACTGAACGAGTGTGTGTGTGTGTGTCGATGACTGGACGAGTGTGTGTGTGTCGATGACTGGACGAGTGTGTGTGTGTCGATGACTGGACGAGTGTGTCTGTGTGTCGATGACTGGACGAGTGTGTGTGTGTCGATGACTGGACGAGTGTGTGTGTGTCGATGACTGGACGAGTGTGTGTGTGTCGATGACTGGACGAGTGTGTGTGTGTCGATGACTGGACGAGTGTGTGTGTGTCGATGACTGGACGAGTGTGTGTGTGTGGATGACTGGACGAGTGTGTGTGTGTGTCGATGACTGGATGAGTGTGTGTGTGTGTCGATGACTGGATGAGTGTGTGTGTCGATGACTGAATGAGTGAGTGTGTGTGTGGATGACTGAACGAGTGTGTGTCGATGACTGGACGAGTGTGTGTGTGTGTCGATGACTGGACGAGTGTGTGTGGATGACTGGATGAGTGTGTGTGTGTGTGTCGATGACTGGACGAGTGTGTGTGTGTCGATGACTGGACGAGTGTGTGTGTGGGGATGACTGGACGAGTGTGTGTGTGTGTGGATGACTGGACGAGTGTGTGTCGATGACTGGACGAGTGTGTGTGTGTCGATGACTGGACGAGTGTGTGTGTGTGGATGACTGGACGAGTGTGTGTGTGTGTGGATGACTGGACGAGTGTGTGTGTGTGTGGATGACTGGACGAGTGTGTGTGTGTGTCGATGACTGAACGAGTGTGTGTGTGTGGATGACTGGACGAGTGTGTGTGTCGATGACTGGACGAGTGTGTGTGTGGATGACTGGACGAGTGTGTGTGTGGATGACTGGACGAGTGTGTGTGTGGATGACTGGACGAGTGTGTGTGTGTGGATGACTGGACGAGTGTGTTTGTGTGTGGATGACTGGACGAGTGTGTTTGTGTGTCGATGACTGGACGAGTGTGTGTGTGTGTCGATGACTGGACGAGTGTGTGTGTGTGTCGATGACTGGACGAGTGTGTGTGGATGACTGGACGAGTGTGTCTGTGTGTCGATGACTGGACGAGTGTGTGTGTGTGTCGATGACTGGACGAGTGTGTGTGTGTGTCGATGACTGAACGAGTGTGTGTCGATGACTGGACGAGTGTGTTTGTGTGTCTATGACTGGACGAGTGTGTGTGTGTGTCGATGACTGGACGAGTGTGTGTGGATGACTGGACGAGTGTGTCTGTGTGTCGATGACTGGACGAGTGTGTGTGTGTGTCGATGACTGGACGAGTGTGTGTGTGTGTCGATGACTGGACGAGTGTGTGTGTCGATGACTGGACGAGTGTGTGTGTCGATGACTGGACGAGTGTGTGTGGATGACTGGACGAGTGTGTCTGTGTGTCGATGACTGGACGAGTGTGTGTGTGTGTGTCGATGACTGGACGAGAGTGTTTGTGTGTCGATGACTGAACGAGTGTGTGTGTGGATGACTGGATGAGTGTGTGTGTGTCGATGACTGAATGAGTGTGTCTGTGTGTCGATGACTGAACGACTGTGTGTGTCGATGACTGGACGAGTGTGTGTGTCGATGACTGGACGAGTGTGTGTGGATGACTGGACGAGTGTGTCTGTGTGTCGATGACTGGACGAGTGTGTGTGTGTGTCGATGACTGGACGAGTGTGTGTGTGTGTCGATGACTGGACGAGTGTGTTTGTGTGTCGATGACTGAACGAGCGTGTGTGTCGATGACTGGATGAGTGTGTGTGTCGATGACTGAATGAGTGAGTGTGTGTGTGTGGATGACTGGACGAGTGTGTGTGTCGATGACTGAATGAGTGTGTCTGTGTGTCGATGACTGAACGAGTGTGTGTGTGTGGATGACTGGACGAGTGTGTGTGTGTCGATGACTGGACGAGTGTGTGTGTCGATGACTGAACGAGTGTGTCTGTGTGTCGATGACTGAACGAGTGTGTGTGTGTGGATGACTGGACGAGTGTGTGTGTGTCGATGACTGGACGAGTGTGTGTCGATGACTGGACGAGTGTGTGTGTCGATGACTGGACGAGTGTGTTTGTGTGTCGATGACTGGACGAGTGTGTGTGTCGATGACTGGACGCGTGTGTGTGTGTCGATGACTGAATGAGTGTGTGTGTCGATGACTGGACGAGTGTGTGTGTGTGTGTCGATGACTGGACGAGTGTGTGTGTGTGTGTCGATGACTGGACGAGTGTGTGTGTGTGGATGACTGGACGAGTGTGTCTGTGTGTCGATGACTGGATGAGTGTGTGTCTGTGTGTCGATGACTGGACAAGTGTGTGTGTGTGTGCGTCAATGACTGGACGAGTGTGTGTCTGTGTGTCGATGACTGGACGAGTGTGTGTCTGTGTGTCGATGACTGGATGAGTGTGTGTGGATGACTGGACGAGTGTGTGTGTGTGTGTGTGGATGACTGGACGAGTGTGTCTGTGTGTCGATGACTGGATGAGTGTGTGTGGATGACTGGACGAGTGTGTGTGTGTGTCGATGACTGGACGAGTGTGTGTGTGTGTGGATGACTGGACGAGTGTGGGATGTCCCAAATACAGATTCAAACCATGAGCTGGATTCTCTGCCGTCGGCAGTCTCCGCCCTCTGGGTTCTCCGCAATCTGGATTCTCCGCAATCTGGATTCTCCGCAATCTGGATTCTCCGCAGTCTGGATTCTCCGCCCTCTGGATTCTCCGCCCTCTGGATTCTCCGCAATCTGGATTCTCCGCCGTCCGGATCCTCCGCCGTCCGGCTCCTCCGCCCTCCGGCTCCTCCGCCCTCCGGCTCCTCCGCCCTCCGGCTCCTCCGCCCTCCGGCTCCTCCGCCCTCCGGCTCCTCCGCCCTCCGGCTCCTCCGCCCTCCGGCTCCTCCGCCCTCCGGCTCCTCCGGCTCCTCCGCCCTCCGGCTCCTCCGGCTCCTCCGCCCTCCGGCTCCTCCGCCCTCCGGCTCCTCCGCCCTCCGGCTCCTCCGCCCTCCGGCTCCTCCGCCCTCCGGCTCCTCCGCCCTCCGGCTCCTCCGCCCTCCGGCTCCTCCGCCCTCCGGATCCTCCGCCCTCGGGATCCTCCGCCCTCCGGCTCCTCCGCCCTCGGGATCCTCCGCCCTCCGGCTCCTCCGCCCTCCGGCTCCTCCGCCCTCCGGCTCCTCCGCCCTCCGGCTCCTCCGCCCTCCGGCTCCTCCGCCCTCCGGCTCCTCCGCCCTCGGGATCCTCCGCCCTCGGGATCCTCCGCCCTCGGGATCCTCCGCCCTCGGGATCCTCCGCCCTCCGGCTCCTCCGCCCTCCGGCTCCTCCGCCCTCCGGCTCCTCCGCCCTCCGGCTCCTCCGCCCTCCGGCTCCTCCGCCCTCCGGCTCCTCCGCCCTCCGGCTCCTCCGCCCTCCGGCTCCTCCGCCCTCCGGCTCCTCCGCCCTCCGGCTCCTCCGCCCTCCGGCTCCTCCGCCCTCGGGATCCTCCGCCCTCGGGATCCTCCGCCCTCGGGATCCTCCGCCCTCGGGATCCTCCGCCCTCGGGATCCTCCGCCCTCGGGATCCTCCGCCCTCGGGATCCTCCGCCCTCCGGCTCCTCCGCCCTCCGGCTCCTCCGCCCTCCGGCTCCTCCGCCCTCCGGCTCCTCCGCCCTCCGGCTCCTCCGCCCTCCGGCTCCTCCGCCCTCCGGCTCCTCCGCCCTCCGGCTCCTCCGCCCTCCGGCTCCTCCGCCCTCCGGCTCCTCCGCCCTCGGGCTCCTCCGCCCTCCGGCTCCTCCGCCCTCCGGCTCCTCCGCCCTCGGGATCCTCCGCCCTCGGGATCCTCCGCCCTCGGGATCCTCCGCCCTCGGGATCCTCCGCCCTCGGGATCCTCCGCCCTCGGGATCCTCCGCCCTCGGGATCCTCCGCCTTCCGGCTCCTCCGCCCTCCGGCTCCTCCGCCCTCCGGCTCCTCCGCCCTCCGGCTCCTCCGCCCTCCGGCTCCTCCGCCCTCCGGCTCCTCCGCCCTCCGGCTCCTCCGCCCTCCGGCTCCTCCGCCCTCCGGCTCCTCCGCCCTCCGGCTCCTCCGCCCTCCGGCTCCTCCGCCCTCGGGATCCTCCGCCCTCGGGATCCTCCGCCCTCGGGATCCTCCGCCCTCGGGATCCTCCGCCCTCCGGATCCTCCGCCCTCCGGCTCCTCCGCCCTCCGGCTCCTCCGCCCTCCGGCTCCTCCGCCCTCCGGCTCCTCCGCCCTCCGGCTCCTCCGCCCTCCGGCTCCTCCGCCCTCCGGCTCCTCCGCCCTCCGGCTCCTCCGCCCTCCGGCTCCTCCGCCCTCCGGCTCCTCCGGCTCCTCCGCCCTCGGGATCCTCCGCCCTCGGGATCCTCCGCCCTCGGGATCCTCCGCCCTCCGGCTCCTCCGCCCTCGGGATCCTCCGCCCTCCGGCTCCTCCGCCCTCCGGCTCCTCCGCCCTCCGGCTCCTCCGCCCTCCGGCTCCTCCGCCCTCCGGCTCCTCCGCCCTCGGGATCCTCCGCCCTCGGGATCCTCCGCCCTCGGGATCCTCCGCCCTCCGGCTCCTCCGCCCTCGGGATCCTCCGCCCTCCGGCTCCTCCGCCCTCCGGCTCCTCCGCCCTCGGGATCCTCCGCCCTCGGGATCCTCCGCCCTCGGGATCCTCCGCCCTCCGGCTCCTCCGCCTTCCGGCTCCTCCGCCCTCCGGCTCCTCCGCCCTCCGGCTCCTCCGCCCTCCGGCTCCTCCGCCCTCCGGCTCCTCCGCCCTCCGGCTCCTCCGCCCTCCGGCTCCTCCGCCCTCCGGCTCCTCCGCCCTCCGGCTCCTCCGCCCTCGGGATCCTCCGCCCTCGGGATCCTCCGCCCTCGGGATCCTCCGCCCTCGGGATCCTCCGCCCTCGGGATCCTCCGCCCTCGGGATCCTCCGCCCTCGGGATCCCCCGCCCTCGGGATCCTCCGCCCTCGGGATCCTCCGCCCTCGGGATCCTCCGCCCTCGGGATCCTCCGCCCTCCGGCTCCTCCGCCCTCCGGCTCCTCCGCCCTCCGGCTCCCCCGCCCTCCGGATCCCCCGCCGTCGCGCCTCTCCGCTGCTGCGCCTGCAGCGAGCCCACGCCCGAGGGTATCCTGATGCGTGGGGCTGCCCACAATGGGAAACCCCATTGGCTGGCGGGACGGAGAATCCCACCTCATTTATTTACAGATCCCAAACCTTCCCTTTTTCTGGAATCCATAGGAATGATTTAAACCCCCTTATGGAGACAACCCATCTGTTAATGTCAGAAGTGTAGGTCGCTTTAAGAGTAAGTTAGGAGTCAGGGCGGCATGGTGGCGCAGTGGTTAGCACTGCTGCCTCACTGTGCTGAGGACCCGGGCTGCACAGTGGTGCAGTGGTTAGCACTGCTGCCTCACTGTGCTGAGGTCCCGGGCTGCACAGTGGGGCAGTGGTTAGCACTGCTGCCTCACTGCACTGAGGACCCGGGCTGCACAGTGGTGCAGTGGTTAGCACTGCTGCCTCACTGCACTGAGGACCCGGGCTGCACGGTGGTGCAGTGGTTAGCACTGCTGCCTCACTGTGCTGGGGACCCGGGCTGCACGGTGGTGCAGTGGTTAGCACTGCTGCCTCACTGTGCTGAGGACCCGGGCTGCACGGTGGGGCAGTGGTTAGCACTGCTGCCTCACTGTGCTGGGGACCCGGGCTGTACGGTGGTGCAGTGGTTAGCACTGCTGCCTCACTGTGCTGAGGACCCGGGCTGCACGGTGGTGCAGTGGTTAGCACTACTGTCTCACGGCGCCGAGGTCCCAGGTTCGGCTCCAGCTGTGGGTCACTGTCTGTGTGGAGTTTTCACATTGTCCCCGTCTCTGCGTGGGTTTCACCCCCACAACCCAAAGATGTGCAGAGAATGCAGATTGGCCACACTAAATTGCCCCATTAATTGGAAAAAAGATTTGGGTACTTTAGATTTGTTAAAAAATAGTAAACTAGGACTGGCTTGACTGTGAATTGAGAGCAGATGATGCCAGTTAAAGCTTGTATTTAAGAGCTGGGAGTTTCGCAGTAAAGAAGGCTAATGATCAGGAAGAGGATTAGTCCAGAAGGCAGAGTCGAAACTCGTGCTTGTGCTGAACTATTTTATCACAAATCTGTGCTGAATCATCCTGTCGCCTAATTTGAGGATCCGCAGTGTTTTGTGTTTTCCCAGTTCCTGACCTTATTCCCGACCTTATTCAATAAACAGGCCACACGTCAGTTATATTCCGAAAACATGTGGAATTAGATATTCACAGCAATAGGCACAGTGGGTGAATGACTCATTATTTGGTTGTATGAAAATGGTGAACAACAATCTTGGCATCAATCATCCCCGCAGACATTTACCCAGCAATCAGAGTAACTTTCATAATCCCTATTTTCTGATCTGTAGCCAATATGTTCTATCCATTGAAGTGACATTGTCGCTGCATTTGACAATACTTCAAATCATTCAACAGGATTGGCCAAATAAGACTTTTGGAAGAGAATTACTGCTGGGGTTGAAGATGAGACCTCAGCATGCTGTGGGTGACTGGAACGGACAGTTTTCAAACAGCCATTTCTTAGTAACAATGTGAAGTGTGCGGAAAATAATTACAGATCTTTAAAGTGCATAATTTGCGTAGTTAATGCTGACTTTCCCATTTCTTTACAGATGAACAACTCGAATACTGGGTTATTCACGGTTTATACAGGAGGCAATGATATTACTAAAGTTCATCTAATAGACAATTGGAATGGTATTAAAGAGGTTTGTGAATTAAGAATTATTATTTGCTCAGGCTGATCTATCATTGGCAACTTTCTACTCTGTCTCATTACAGAGAGTGGCACAGTGGTTAGCACTGCTACCTCACAGAACCAGGGTCCCAGGTTCGATTCCCGGCTGGGTCACTGTCTGTGTGGAGTCTGCACGTCCTCCCCGTGTCTGCGTGGGTTTCCTCCGGGTGCTCCGGTTTCCTCCCACAGTCCAAAGATGTGCGGGTTAGGTGGATTGGCCATGTTAAATTACCTGAAAGGCACATTCTTATTAACTAAAATCCCAACCCCCCAGTTTCTTGTCGAGAATGAGGGTAAAAAATACCTGCCTTCCCCAGTCCCACTTCAATTCCTGGTGCTCCCTGTCATCCAAATTAACTTCCTGCAACAAAGCTTTGTCAACTTTCTCCATTTCAAGGAAAAACAGAAGGACCAATTCTCCCAAAAAGATGATGACAAACTGTCATTTTGGGCGGGATATTGGCGTGATTCCCGCTCGCTCCTCTGGTGAGATTCAGATTTGTATTCACCCACACTTGGCGCATGATTTTATGAAATGGGAATAAAGTCCCATAGCAAAGCCCGTTTAGCCACGTGTTCCCGGGGCTCGCAGTGCTGAGAAACACACTATCGAATGACACTCTGGTTAGATGGGGGGGGGGGGGAGGGGGGGAGGTCGTAGTGGGGACCACGCGGCTGAAGCTGTACTCAGCCCAGTTTCCTGTATTGATGAGGTCTGCTGGCTGGGATTTCTCGGTGTAGTGAGAGATAGAGATGCCATTTAAAAATGGCGTCCCGATCGCTGGAGACCTGCAGCGACCCCCGAACCCCACATTCGTGCGGGCGCACGATCCCCGGGGGAGCCCTGCATGGATATGTGGGGGCTGGGGACCCTCCCACAGTGCGTTTGTGCTGGGGAAGGGGGGGTGCCGGGGTCGTTTCGGGGGCCTCGGAGATCGGGACGCGGGGCTAAGTGTGGCCTCAGATGCAGGTTCCTCCCGCGAGTCGCATTGTGTATCCAGTGGCAGTGCAGACTCGATGGGCAATGTATTTCTCTGTGTTTCTGGGCACTGCAAGCGCTGGGAAACTCATGGCTGCATGTGTTCACTGTGGGACTTTGTCCTCAATTAGTTAAATTGCACCCATTGTTTAATGATTTGAATGATGCTGATGGGCCATCAATTTGTGAATTGGCCATCAAACTCTGACTACCTTTGAGGTAAGGTTTCCAGTTTTAAGTAGGTCACCCATGTCAGTGAGGGAAGAACTGACCAATCAGCGTTTCAACAATTGACTGAGGAAACGCGTGATGTTTATTGAACTAGGTGACCCTGTGAGCTCATTGCTGTAATGCCGGAGATAAGACACTTTACACAGATGCTGCCAAATATTCAAGACATGAAAAAAAATGAAAAAAAATCGCTTATTGCCACAAGTAGGCTTCAAATGAAGTTACTGTGAAAAGCCCCTAGTCGCCACATTCTGGCGCCTGTTCGGGGAGGCTGGTACGGGAATCGAACCGCGCTGCTGGCCTGCTTGGTCTGCTTTCAAAGCCAGCGATTTAGCCCTGTGCTAAACAGTTGTACTTGATGCCATTTGATTTTACCCTTAATTCTAAATCCAGGTGAACTATTGGCATTCCGAGCAATGTAATATGATCAATGGGACAGCGGGTCAAATGTGGCCCCCATTCATGACCCCTTCAGACACATTAACATTCTACAGTCCAGACTCCTGCAGGTAAGGAACTATTGAAATCAATGACAAAACTATTAGATTCTTGTCACAAGTTCTGTGGGATAAAAACAAATAAAAGTTATTGACTACAGGCTGATAGAATGTTTGTGTTTGTAGGTCTGCGAGGTGAAAATCGAGTAAAACTCTGGGTTATTTTTCCACTTTGGCAGAATTCTGTTTGGAGGGAATTGTCTTCCAGGAATGTTTGATTAAAGGGGCAAAGTTGTCACATTACAAAGCAGCTGTTCATTGTCACCTTCAACTTGCTCATTTGCAAATTGTCCTTTCTGTTGACCCGAATGTATGGGGAGAATTCCCAGTCGAAGAAACAAATACTGGAAATAAAGCAAAGGGGAGAATAAGCGTGAGGGACCGGAAATAATTAATATCAGTGGAGAAAATGTTGAAGAAACTTGAGGAATATTTTAAATTGTTTGTCGCTGGCTGGACCAGCATTTGTTTGCCATCCCGAATGGCCTGGAGAAGGTGGTGCTGAGCCGCCACCTTGAACCGCTGCACTCCATGTGCTGTAGGTAGACCCACAGTGCTGTTAGGGAGGGACCTCCAGGACTTTGACCCAGTGACATTGAAGGAACAGTGATATAGTTCAGTCAGGAAGGTGAGTGGCTTGGAGGGAAACATGTTGCTCCCATGATAGACGCTGTGATTTGGTGGGAGCCCCTTGGTGAGTTGCTGGCATCTTGTAGATGGTACGCTGTCGCTGTGCGTTGGTGTCAGAGAGACTGAATATTTAATGTGGATGTGCTGCCAATCAAACGGACTGCTCAGGTTACAGTGGTGTTGGTTAAAAACATGTTTGTTCAGGATATGCTATCTTGTGTATGTTAATAACAAGTCTTTATAATGCTCATTTCGACTTCCAGTACACACATGATGGGCCAAATGGACTCATTCTGTGCCATAACAATTTTATGATTCTGTGACCTTACTGTAACTGTGTAAAATATACAGAACAGGGTCCAGGCGGGGAGCTATCTCCATTTTTCAATCTTAGTGTGTCACTGATAAATACCACAGTGACCAGAGGTCAAAGTCATGGGCCTTCCAGCAGTGTGTGTAACACTGAGTTCAGACTCGCATTAACCCTGTCTAAACCAGACCCTTATACTGTACCGAGCTCCACATTAACCCTGTCTCCACCAGACCCTTATACTGTACCGAGCTCCACATTAACCCTGTCTATACCAGACCCTTATACTGTACCGAGCCGCACATTAACCCTGTCTATACCAGACCCTTATACTGTACCGAGCCGCACATTAACCCTGTCTATACCAGACCCTTATACTGTACCGAGCCCCACATTAACCCTGTCTAAACCAGACCCTTATACTACCGAGCTCCACATTAACCCTGTCTCCACCAGACCCTTATACTGTACCGAGCTCCACATTAACCCTGTCTAAACCAGACCCTTATACTGTACTGAGCCGCACATTAACCCTGTCTATACCAGACCCTTATACTGTACCGAGCTCCACATTAACCCTGTCTATACCAGACCCTTATACTGTACCGAGCCCCACATTAACCCTGTCTCCACCAGACCCTTATACTGTACTGAGCCGCACATTAACCCTGTCTATACCAGACCCTTATACTGTACCGAGCCCCACATTAACCCTGTCTCCACCAGACCCTTATACTGTACTGAGCCGCACATTAACCCTGTCTATACCAGACCCTTATACTGTACCGAGCCCCACATTAACCCTGTCTAAACCAGACCCTTATACTGTACCGAGCTCCACATTAACCCTGTCTATACCAGACCCTTATACTGTACCGAGCTCCACATTAACCCTGTCTAAACCAGACCCTTATACTGTACCGAGCCCCACATTAACCCTGTCTAAACCAGACCCTTATACTACCGAGCTCCACATTAACCCTGTCTCCACCAGACCCTTATACTGTACCGAGCTCCACATTAACCCTGTCTAAACCAGACCCTTATACTGTACCGAGCTCCACATTAACCCTGTCTATACCAGACCCTTATACTGTACCGAGCTCCACATTAACCCTGTCTAAACCAGACCCTTATACTGTACTGAGCCGCACATTAACCCTGTCTAAACCAGACCCTTATACTGTACTGAGCCGCACATTAACCCTGTCTATACCAGACCCTTATACTGTACCGAGCCCCACATTAACCCTGTCTCCACCAGACCCTTATACTGTACTGAGCCGCACATTAACCCTGTCTATACCAGACCCTTATACTGTACTGAGCCGCACATTAACCCTGTCTCCACCAGACCCTTATACTGTACCGAGCTCCACATTAACCCTGTCTATACCAGACCCTTATACTGTACCGAGCTCCACATTAACCCTGTCTATACCAGACCCTTATACTGTACCGAGCTCCACATTAACCCTGTCTAAACCAGACCCTTATACTGTACCGGACTCCACATTAACCCTGTCTATGCCAGAACCTTATACTGTACTGAGCCCCACATTAATGTTTTGGAGGAGAATGCTGAGACCCAGGCTATTAGAATAGATGGCATTGAGGTGCGTAGGGAAGAAGTGTTGGCAATTTAGGATAAGGTGAAAAAGATAAGTCCCTGGGGCCTGATGGGATTTATCCCAGGATTCTCTGGGAAGCCAGGGAAGAGATATGCTGAGCCTTTGGCTTTTATTTTTGTGTCATCATTGGCTACAGGAATAGTGCCAGAGGACTGGAGGATAGCAAATGTGGTCCCTTTGTTCAAGAAGAGGAGTAGAGATAACCCCGGTAACTATAGGCCGGTGAGCCTCACGTCTGTTGTGGGTAAAGTCTTGGAGAGGATTATAAGAGATACGATTTATAATCATCTAGATAGGAATAATATGATTAGGGATAGTCAGCATGGTTTTGTGAAGGGTAGGTCATGCCTCATAAACCTTATCGAGTTCTTTGAGAAGGTGACTGAACAGGTAGACAAGGGTAGAGCAGTTGATGTGGTGTATATGGATTTCAGTAAAGCGTTTGATAAGGTTCCCCACGGTCGGCTATTGCAGAAAATACGGAGGCTGGGGATTGAGGGTGATTTAGAGATGTGGATCAGAAATTGGCTAGTTGAAAGAAGACAGAGAGTGGTGGTTGATGGGAAATGTTCAGAATGGAGTTCAGTTACGAGTGGCGTACCACAAGGATCTGTTCTGGGGCCGTTGCTGTTTGTCATTTTTATAAATGACCTAGAGGAGGGCGCAGAAGGATGGGTGAGTAAATTTGCAGACGACACTAAAGTCGGTGGAGTTGTAGACAGTGTGGAAGGATGTTGCAGGTTACAGAGGGAAATAGATAAGCTGCAGAGCTGAGCTGAAATGTGGCAAATGGAGTTTAATGTGGAGAACTGTGAGGTGATTCACTTTGGAAAGAATAACAGGAATGCGGAATATGAAATGAAAATGAAAATCGCTTATTGTCACGAGTAGGCTTCAATGAAGTTACTGTGAAAAGCCCCTAGTCGCCACATTCCGGCGCCTGTCTGGGGAGGCTGGTACGGGAATCGAACCGTGCTGCTGGCCTGCTTGGTCTGCTTTATAAGCCAGCGATTTAGCCTTGTGAGCTAAACCAGCCCCAGAATATTTGGCTAATGGTAAAATTCTTGGTAATGTGGATGAGCAGAGGGATCTCGGTGTCCATGTACATAGATCCCTGAAAGTTGCCACCCAGGTTGATAGGGTTGTGAAGAAGGCCTATGGTGTGTTGGCCTTTATTGGTAGAGGGATTGAGTTCCGGAGCCATGAGGTCATGTTGCAGTTGTACAAAACTCTTGTACGGCCGCATTTGGAGTATTGCGTACAGTTCTGGTCGCCTCATTATAGGAAGGACGTAGAAGCTTTGGAATGGGTGCAGAGGAGATTTACCAGGAGGTTGCCTGGTATGGAGGGAAAATCTTATGAGGAAAGGCTGATGGACTTGAGGTTGTTTTCGTTAGAGAGAAGAAGGTTAAGAGGTGACTTAATAGAGGCATACAAAATGATCAGAGGGTTAGATAGGGTGGACAGTGAGAGCCTTCTCCCGCGGATGGAGGTGGCTAGCACGAGGGGACATAGCCTTAAATTGAGGGGTAATAGATAGAGGTCAGAGGTGGGTTTTTTACGCAAAGAGTGGTGAGGCCGTGGAATGCCCTACCTGCAACAGTAGTGAACTCGCCAACATTGAGGGCATTTAAAAGTTTATTGGATAAGCATATGGATGATATTGGCATAGTGTAGGTTAGATGGCCTTTAGTTTTTGACTTCCCATGTCGGTGCAACATCGAGGGCCGAAGGCCCTGTACTGCACTGTATCGTTCTATGTTCTATGCCCATCCTATTCATGTATTTAGAAGCAAGGGAGGAAATTGCTGGGGCCTTGACTAACATCTTTGTATCCTCATTGGCTACAGGTGAGATCCCAGAGGACTGGAGAATAGCTAATGTGGTACCGGTACTTAAGGAAGGTAGCAGGGATAATCCTGGTAACTATAGGCCGGTGAGTCTCACGTCGGCAGGAGGTAAATTATTGGAGAGAATTCTCAGGGACAGGATTTATACCCATTTGGAAACAAATGGACTCATTAGCGATAGACAGCATGGTTTGTGAAGGGGAGGTCGTGCCTCACTAACTTGATTGAAGTTTTTGAGGAAGTGACAAAGATAATTGATGAGGGGAAAGCGGTGGATGTTGTTTACATGGACTTCAATAAAGTCTTTGACAAGGTGCCTCATGGCAGATGGTGCAAAAGGTGAAGTCACACGGGATCAGAAGAGGTTTACCAGGATGTTGCCTGGTCTGGAGGGTGTTAGCTATGGGGAGAGGCTACATAGACTCGGACTGTTTCCGTTAGAAAGACAGAGGTTGAGGGGTGACCTGATAGAGGGCTACAAGATTATGAGGGGCTTGGATAGAGTGGATGGGCAGGCACTCTTTCCCAGGGTGGAAGGGTCAGTCACCAGGGGGCAGAGGTTTAAGGTCCGTGGGGCAAAGTTTAGAGGAGATGTGCGAGGCAGGGTTTTTACACAGAGGGTGGTGAGTGCCTGGAACGCGTTACCAGGGGAGGCTGTGGAAACAGATACATTAACGGCGTTCAAAAGGCATCTTGACAAACACATGGATAGGATGGGTATAGAGGGATACGGCACAAGGAAGGGCTGAGGGTTTTGGCCAAGGTTGGCACAGACATTGGGCCACTGGAAAATGTGGCTGGAGAAGTAATAATAGGAAACAAAGAAATGGGAGATGAACTGAATAGTTACTTTGCATCAGTCTTCATCCAGGAGAACCAGGGGGCAGAGGTGAGTGGAGTGACCATCACTAAGGAGAAGGTTCTGAGGAAAGTGAAATCTCTGAAGGTGGATAAGTCACCTGGACCGGATTGACTATATCAGTCATGATTGAATGGCGGAGCAGACTCGATGGGCCGAGTGGCCTAATTCTGTTCCTATGCCTTTTGGTCCTATGGACTACATCCCAGGGTTTCAAAGGAGATAGCAGAGGAAATTGTGGACGCATTGGTGATGATCTTTCAGGACAGTAAGAAGTCTTACAACACCAGGTTAAAGTCCAACAGGTTTGTTTCAAACACTAGCTTTCGGAGCACTGCTCCTTCCTCAGGTGAATGAAGAGGTAGGTTCCATGAAACATTTTTCTGGGACATACCTCTTCTTTCACCTGAGGAAGGGGCAGCGCTCCGAAAGCTAGTGTTTGAAACAAACCAGTTGGACTTTAACCTGGTGTTGTAAGACTTCTTACTGTGCTCACCCCAGTCCAACGCCGGCATCTCCACATCAAAGATCTTTCAGGAATCACTGGAGGCAGGAATGGTCCCAGAGGACTGGGAAGTGGCTAATGTAACACCGCTGTTTAAGAAGGGAGGGAGGTAGAAGATGGGAAATTATAGGCCGGTTAGCCTGAAAAGAGAAAGAGAAATCGCTTATTGTCACTGTGAAAAGCCCCTAGTCGCCACATTCCGGCGCCTGTTTGGGGAGGCTGGTACGGGAATCGAACCTTGTTGCTGGCCTGCCTTGGTCTGCTTTAAAAGCCAGCGATTTAGCCCAGTGAGCTAATGACTTCGGTCATTGAGAGGATTTTAGAGTCCATTATTAAAGATGAGATTGCGGTGTACGTGGAAGTGCATGGTAAAATAGGACTGTGTCAGTACGGCTTGGTTAAAGGGAAGTCATGTCTGACAAATCATAGAATCATAGAATTTACAGTGCAGAAGGAGGCCATTTGGCCCATCGAGTCTGCACCAGCCCCTGGAAAGAGCACCCCACCCAAGCCCACACATCCACTCCACCCCCATAACCCAGTAACCCACCCAACACTAAGGGCAATTTTGGACACTAAGGGCAATTTATCATGGCCAATCCGCCTAACCTGCACATCTTTGGACCTGGTAAGAAGTCTTACAACACCAGGTTAAAGTCCAACAGGTTTGTTTCAAACACGAGCTTTCGGAGCACGGCTCCTTCTTCAGGTGAATGCCGGCATCTCCACATCATGGATCTTTGGACCTGAGGAGTTCTTTGAGGAAGTAACAAGGAAGTTAGACAAAGGAGAACCAGTGGACATGGTTTATTTAGATTTCCAGAAGGCCTTTGACAAGGTGCCGCATAGGAGACTGTTAAATAAGTTAAGAGCCCATGGTGTTCAGGGTAAGATCCTGGCATGGATAGAGGATTGGCTGACAGGCAGAAGGCAGAGAGTGATAAAGGGGCCTTTTTCAGGATGGCAGCCGGTGACTAGTGGTGTGCCTCAGTGGTCGGTGCTGGGACCACAACTTTTCACAATATACATTAATGATCTGGAAGAAGGAACTGAAGCCACTGTTGCTAAATTTGCAGATGGTACAAAGATCTGTAGAGGGACAGGTAGTATTGAGGAAGCAAGGGGGCTGCAGAAGGACTTGGACAAGCTAGGAGAGTGGGCAGTGAAGTGACAGATGGAACACAATGTGGAAAAGTGTGAGGTTATGCACTTTGGAAGGAGGAATTTTGATGTAAAGTTAGAATCCTCAACCCTGATAGGCTATTTATGTTGGATCTTTCCATGCACATTACATTTGTTCTTTTGAGAGTTTGCAGGGGTCCATTTTGAGAAACATTTCCAATTTCCTAAATGTAGAAAGTTAGTGGCAAAATTACTAAAATGTTTTTTTTCATTAAACAGAACTTTGGACCTAGTTTATCAGAAATCGGGCTGGACCTTTGACATCCCTTCTTTCCGATATGTTGCTCCGAAGACGATGTTTGCGAATGGGACAGTGTATCCCCCGAATGAAGGCTTCTGTCCATGCAGAGAGTCCGGGGTGCTGAATGTCAGCACATGTCGATACAGTGAGTATCTCAGCTTCGATACACAGGATAGAAAAATCTAACTTTTTGATATATTTGTCCTTGTGAGATGTCAATTGCTTTACTTCAAATAACATGTATTTTGGAGTTGTCTTTATTTATTCATTATCCATTTAAAGATATGGGCATCGCTAGTTAGGCCAGCGTTTGTCCTGGATGGTGTTGAGCTTCTTGAGTGTTGTTGGAGCTGCGCTCATCCAGGCAAGTGGAGAATATTCCATTACACTCCTGACTTGTGCCTTATAGATGGTGGACAGGCTTTGGGAGGTCAGGAGGTGAGTTACTCACCGTAGGATTCCTAGCCTTTGACCTGCCCTGGGAGCCACAAGATTAATGTCATAGAATCATAGAATCCCTCCAGTGCAGAAGGAGGCCGTTCGACCCATTGAGTCGACACCGACCCTCCAAAAGGGCACCCAGCCTAGGCCCAAATTCCACACTATCTCTGTCGCCCCACCTAGAGCCAAATTAGCCTGGCCAATCCACCTATCCTGCAAATGTAGTGGCACATTAGCCCAGTGGCTGCTTCACAGCGCCAGGGTCCAATGTTCAATTCCCGCTTGGATCACTGTCTGTGCGGAGTCTGCACGTTCTCCCTGTGCCTGCGTGGGTTTCCTCCGGGTGCTCTGGTTTCCTCCCACAAGTCCCGAAAGACGTGCTGTTAGGTAAATTGGACGTTCTGAATTCTCTCTCTGTGTACCTGAACAGATGCCGGAATGTGGCGACTAGGGGATTTTCACAGTAACTTCATTGCAGTGTTATTGTAAGCCTACTTGCGACAATAAAGATCATTATCATTTATGTTTGGGCTGTGGGAGAAAACCGGAGCACCCGGAGGAGACCCACGCAGACACAAAAGAACAAAGAACAAAGAAAAGTACAGCACAGGAACAGGCCCTTCAGCCCTGCAAGCCTGCGCCGACCATGCTGCCCGTCTAAACTAAAATCTTATACACTTCCGGGGTCCGTATCCGTCTTCCCATCCTGTTCATGTATTTGTCAAGATGCCCCTTAAATGTCACTATCATCCCTGCTTCCACCACCTCCTCCGGCATCGAGTTCCAGGCACCCACTACCCTCTGTGGAAAAAGACTTGCCTCGTACATCTTCTCTAAACCTTGCCCCTCGCACCTTAAACTTATGCCCCCTAGTAATTGACCCCTCTACCCTGGGGAAAAGCCTCTGACTATCCACTCTGTCTATGCACCTCATAATCTTGTAGACCTCTATCAGATCGCCCCTCAACTTCCTTCGTTCCAGTGAGAACAAACCGAGTTTATTCAACCACTCCTCATAGCTAATGCCCTCCATACCAGGCAACATCCTGGTAAATCTCTTCTGCACCCTCTCTAAAGCCTCCACATCCTTCTGGTAGTGTGGCGACCAGAATTAAACACTATACTCCCAAGTCTGGCCTAACCAAGGTTCTATACAGCTGCAACATGACTTGCCAATTCTTATACTCAATGACCCGGCCAATGAAGGCAAGCATGCCATATGCCTTCTTGACTACCTTCTTCTCCACCTGTGTTGCCCTTTTCAGTGACCTGTGACCTGTACACCTAGATCTCTCTGACTGTCAATACTCTTGAGGGTTCTACCATTCACTGTATATTCCCTACCTGTATTAGACCTTCCAAAATGCATTACCTCACATTTGTCTGGATTAAACTCCACCTCCGCTCAAGTCTCCAAACGATCTAAATCCTGCTGTATCCTTGGACAGTCCTCATCGCTATCCGCAGTTCCACCAACCTTTGTGTCATCCACAAACTTACTAAGCAGAACAGTTCCATTTTCCACCAAATCATTTATAGATGCTACGAACAGCAAAGGTCCCAGCACTGATCCCTGCGGAACACCACTAGTCACAGCCCTCCAATTAGAAAAACACCCTTCCATTGCTACTCTCTGCCTTCTATGACCTAGCCAGTTCTGTATCCATCTTGCCAGCTCACCTCTGATCCCGTGTGACTTCACCTTTTGTACCAGTCTGCCATGAGGGACCTTGTCAAAGGCCTTACTGAAGTCCAGATAGACAACATCCACCTCCCTACCTGCATCAATCATCTTTGTGACCTCCTCGAAAAACTTTATCAACTCTTGGTGATGGAAATTGAAATCCTCCATCCAGCGCATATTCTGTGCCCTTGACACCCTCAGTGGTCTTCAACATGGAGGAGAACTGATTGATCAGCTGATGGTGGCCAGTCCGTGGTAATCAGCAGGAGGTTTCCTTGCCCATGTTTAACCTGAAGCCAGGAGACTTTGTGGGGTCCAGAGTCCATTTTCAGGACTCCCAGGGCAACTCCCTCCCAACTGTAGCCACTGTGTTGCCACCTCTGATGATTCATTCGAGGGTCTCCCCGAACAGGTGCCGGAATGTGGCGACTAGGGGCTTTTCACAGGAACTTCACTGAAGCCTACTCGTGACTAGCAATTTTCATTTAATTTCATTTCATTAATGCACGGAGCATTTGCAATAAAGTGGATGAACTCATCGCGCAGATAGATAGCAATGGGTCTGATATAATTGGGATTACGGAGACATGGCTGCAGGGTGAACAGGGATGGGAACTGAATGTCCCAGGGTTCTCAGTATTTAGGAAGGTCAGGCAGAAAGGAAAAGGTGGTGGCGTGGCACTGCTGGTTAAAGAGGAAATTAACACAATAGTGAGAAAGGATATTAGCTCTGACAATGTGGAATCTGTATGGGTGGAGCTGAGAAATACCAAGGGGCAAAAACCATTAGTGGGCGTCATATACAGACCCCCAAACTGCAGTGGTGAGGTTGGCAATGGCATTAAACAAGAAATTAGAGATGCTGGTAACAAGGGAATATCGGTGATCATGGGTGATTTTACTCTTCACATAGATTGGGCAAATCAAATTAGCCACAATTCCGCAGAGGAGGAATTCCTGGAGTGTATACGGGATGGTTTTCTTGACCAATATGTGGAGGAACCAACTAGAGAGCAGGCCATCTTAGACTGGGTACTGTGTAATGGGAAGGGAATCATTGCCAATCTGGCTGTACGAGACCCCTTGGGGATGAGCGACCATAACATGATAGAATGTTTTATCAAAATGGAGAGTGAAGTAGTTGATTCGGAGATTAGGGTGCTGAATCTTAATAAAGGGAACTATGGAGATATGAGGTGTGACTTGGCCTTGATAGATTGGGGAGAGTTACTCAAACGGGTGAGCACAGTGAGAAGTCTTACAACACCAGGTTAAAGTCCAACAGGTTTGTTTCAAATCACTAGCTTTCGGAGCACTGCTCCTGCCTCATTCACCTGAGAAAGGAGCAGCGCTCCGAAAGCTAGTGATTTGAAACAAACGTGGTGGACTTTAACCTGGTGTTGTAAGACTTCTTACTGTGCCCACCCCAGTCCAACGCCGGCATCTCCACATCACTTAAAGGGATGACAGTGAAGAGACAATGGTAAATATTCAAGGAATGCATGCGGGAACTACAGCAACTGTTCATTCCTGTCTGGCACAAAAGCAAAAGGGGGTAAGAGGGCCAATCCATGGCTTACAAACAAAATTAGAAATAGTATCTGATCCAAGGGTTATAAAATTCTAACAGGACTAGACAGGGTAGATGCAGGGAAGATGTTGCCAATGATGGGTGTGTCCAGAACCAGGGTTCACAGCCTGAGGATTCAGGGTAAACCATTTCGGACAGAGATAAGGAGACATTTCTTCACACAAAGAGTGGTCAGCCTGTGGAATTCATTACCACAGGAAGTAGTTGATGCTAAATCATTGAATATATTCAAGAGGCGGCTGGATATAGCACTTGGGGAGAATGGGATCAAAGGCTATGGGGAGAAAGCAGGATTAGGCTATTGAGTTGGATGATCAGCCATGATCGTGATGAATGGCGGAGCAGACTCGAAGGGCTAAAAGGCCTCCTGCT
The DNA here is from genome assembly GCF_902713615.1 of Scyliorhinus canicula. Taxonomy (NCBI): domain Eukaryota; kingdom Metazoa; phylum Chordata; class Chondrichthyes; order Carcharhiniformes; family Scyliorhinidae; genus Scyliorhinus; species Scyliorhinus canicula. The sequence goes on from NC_052146.1 coordinate 221,986, forward strand.
CCTATCTTCTATGTATCTATGTTGGTGGTTCCAAAATGTAATAGTCAAGTTCTCTCTTCTTACAGATAATCACTGCCTGGCACTTAGTGGCTGAATGTTACTTCTACTTATCAGACCAATTCTAATTGCCGCCCAGCTCTGCCTCCCCCATTTTCCTTTGTGATGTGTTCAAACTGCTAACACTTGCAATGGTCTCTGCTTCAGTCAGTAACTTTGGTGCATTGCACATCTCCACACGCTCTGTATAAAATGTCTTCTGTTCTTCAGATTCTCAAGTCTTTATTTCGCAACCACACTTTTACAATGCTGACCCTGCCCTATGGGAGGCTGTCGATGGGTTAGAACCCAACGAGAAAGATCATGCACTTTTCATTGACATCCATCCTGTAAGTATTGTAGTTCAATGATGTTTAGATGTCTGTGCTGGGGATTAATTTCCCATCTTTCGATTACTCTTAATTGCAGATTACAAAAGATCTGTAGTGTTAAGTAAATATTAAAAACTGTGATTTAATTTCCCTTTTGTAATCTGGTTGAACACTGACCAATCCAGAATGAGATAATTTAACAGTATTTATTTGCAGTCTGGTTTTGCTGCCTTTCCTGTGCAGTTTTTGGAGCAGTAATAGGCATTCAGCCCCTCAAACCTCTTCTTACATTTGGTAAGATCGTGCCTGATCTTCTTGTGGTCGTAACTCCACTTTACTGCACGTCCCTCATATCCCTTAATTCGCTTGTTGATCAAAAGTCTGTCTAATTTGACCGTGATTAAGTTAAAGCCACCTCACCCTAACCCCACAAAATGTGACAAAATTAAAATATTTCCTAGACCTTGTAAGCTACCTCGGGAGATTTATCCCAAATTTGGCCTCTTTATTGTCACCCTTGCCCACACTGAATAAAACACCAAAAGTGGTTGCGAAGGTGAAGCCATCGGTACTCTCATCAAACATCCAGGCTCATTATGACCCCACGAGTGAACTGGTATTCAGATGTGATGTCTCTCCATATGGAGTAGTGGCCGTCCTTTCCCATTGATCGGACAATGGCACAGAGAGACCTATAGCACAGAACCTTGGTGGATACGGAAAGACGCTATTCTCAGATCGAAAAGGAACGATTGTGGGCATCACAGAGACGTGGCTGCAAGGGGATCAGGGCTGGGATCTAAATATCCAAGGATATATGTCCTATCGAAAGGACAGGCAGATGGGCAAAGGGGACGGGGTTGCATTGTTAGTAAGGAAGGAAGTTAAATCGATAACAAGGAGCGATATAGGATCAGAAGGCAGAGAATCTCTGTGGGTAGAGTTGAGGAATCGCAAAGTAAAAAAGACCCTGCTGGGAGTTATGTCCAGGCCCCCCTAGCAGTAGTCAGGATGTGGGGCAGAAAATAAATCCGGAGATAGAAAAGGCATGTAAAAAAGGCAATATTACAATAATCATGGGGGACTTCAATATGCAGGTAAACTGGGAAAATCAGGTTGGTAGCGGATCCCAAGAAAAGGAATTTGTGGAATGTCTCAGAGATGGTTTTTTGGAGCAGCTTGTGACAGAGCCGACTAGGGAACAGGCAATTCTGGGTTTGGTGGTGTGTAATGAGGCAGACTTGATTAGGGAACTTAAGGTGAAGGAACCCTTTGGGAGCAGTGACCACAATATGATAGACTTTACCCAGCAGTTTGAGAGGGAGAAGCTGCAATCAGATGTAACGGTATTACAATTAAATAAGGGTAACTACAAAGATATGAGGGAGGAGCTGGCCAGAGTTGATTGGAGAAGGAGCCGAGCAGGGAAGACAGGGGCACAGCAATGGCAGGAGTTTTTGGGGGTTATTCGGGAGGCACAACAGAAATTCATCTCAAGGAGGAGGAAACATACTAAGGGGCGGACAAGGCATCCATGGCTGACGAGGGAAATCAAGGACAGCATAAAAGCTAAAGAAAAAGCATGCAAAATGGTGAGGATTAGTGGGAAGCCAGAGGATTGGGAAGCCTTTAAAAGCGAGCAGAGGATAACTAAAAAAGCAATAAGGGGGAGAAGATGAAGTACGTGTGCAAGCTAGCTAGTAATACAAAGGAAGATAGGAAGAGTTTTTCAATATATAAAAAGTAAGAGAGAGGCAAAAATAGACATTGGACCACTGGAAAATGTGGCTGGAGAAGTAATAATAGGAAACAAAGAAATGGCAGAGGAACTGAATAGTTACTTTGCATCAATCTTCATGGTGGAAGACACCAGTGGGATGCCAGAGCTCCAGGAGAACCAGGGGGCAGAGGTGAGTGCAGTGACCATCACTAAGGAGATGGTTCTGGGGAAACTGAAAAGTCTGACCAGATGGACTACACTCCAGGGTCCTAAAAGAGATAGCTGAGGAAATTATGGAGGCATTTAGTGATGATCTTGCAGGAATCACTGGAGGAAGGAAGGGTCCCAAAGGACTGGAAGGTGGCTAATTTTAACACCACTGTTTAAAAAGGGAGGGAGGCAGAAGATGGGAAATTATAGGCCGGTTAGCCCCACTTCGGTCATTGGTAAGATTTTAGAGTCTGTTATTAAAGATGAGATCATGGAGTACTTGGAAATACATGGTAAAATAGGACTGAGTCAGCACGGCTTTGTCAAAGGGAGGTCATGTCTGACAAATCTGTTACAGTTCTTTGAAGAGGTAACAAGGAAGTTAGACACAGGAGAACCAGTGGACGTGATTTATTTAGATTTCCAGAAGGCCTTTGACAAGGTGCTGCAAAGGAAACTGTTAAATAGGTTAAGAGCTCATGGTGTTAAGGGTAATATCCTGGCATGGATAGAGGATTGGCTGACTGGCAGAAGGCAGAGAGTGGGGATAAAGGGGCCTTTTTCAGGATGGCAGCCGGTGGCTAGTGGTGTGCCTCAGGGGTCTGTGCTGGGACCACAGCTTTTCACAATATACATTAATGATCTGGAAGAAGGAACTGAAGGCACTGTTGCTAAGTTTGCAGATGATACAAAGATCTGTAGAGGGACAGGTAGTATTGAGGAAGGAGGCGGGATACAGAACGACTTGGATAGGCTGGGAGAGCGGGCAATGAATTGGCAGATGGAATACAATGTGGAAAAGTGTGAGGTTATGCACTTTGGAAGGTGGAATTTAGGCATAGACTATTTTCTAAATGGGGAAATGCTTCAGAAATGAGAAGCACAAAGGGACTTGGGAGTCCTTTTTCACGATTCTCTGAAGGTTAATGTGCAGGTTCAGTCGGCAGTTAGGAAGGCAAATGCAATGTTAGCATTCATGTCAAGAGGGCTAGAATACAAGACCAGAGATGTACTTCTGAGGGTGTGTAAGGCTCTGGTCAGAATCCATTTGGAGTATTGTGAACAGTTTTAGGCCCCGTGTCTAAGGAAGGTCTTGGAAAGGTCCATAGGAGGTTCACAAGAATGATCCCTGGAATGAAGAGCTTGTCATATGAGGAAAGTTTGAGGACTCTTGGTCTGTACTCGTTAGAGTTTAGAAGGATGAGGGGGGATCTTATAGAACATAGATAGAACATAGAAAAATACAGCACAGAACAGGCCCTTCGGCCCACGATGTTGTGCCGAAAGTTTGTCCCAGATTAAGAACAAATTTATCTACACCCCATCATTCTACAATAATCCATGTACCTATCCAATAGCCGCTTGAAGGACCCAAATGTTTCCGACTCAACTGCTTTCACAGACACTGCATTCCATGCCCCCACTGCTCTCTGAGTAAAGAACCTACCTCTGACATCCCCCTTATATCTTCCACGATTTACCTTAAATTTATGTCCCCTTGATAGTCAACATGGTTTTGTGAAGGGTAAATTGTGTGTCACAAACCTTATTGAGTTCTTTGAGAAGGTGACCAAACAGATGGATGAGGGTAAAGCAGTTGATGTGGTGTATATGGATTTCAGTAAAGCGTTTGATAAGGTTCCCCACGGTAGGCTATTGCAGAAAATACGGAGGCTGGGGATTCAGGGTGATTTAGCAATTTGGATCAGAAATTGGCTAGTTGATAGAAGACAAAGGGTGGTGGTTGATGGGAAATGTTCTGACTGGTGTCCAGTTACTAGTGGTGTACCACAAGGATCTGTTTTGGGGCCACTGCTGTTTGCCATTTTTATAAATGACCTGGAGGAGGGCGTAGAAGGATGGGTGAATAAATTTGCAGATGACACGAAAGTCGGTGGAGTTGTGGACAGTGCAGAAGGATGTTACAAGTTACAGAGGGACATAGATAAGCTGCAGAGCTGGGCTGACAGGTGGCAAATGGAGTTTAATGCAGAAAAGTGTGAGGTGATTCATTTTGGAAGGAATAACAGGAATGCGGAATATTTGGCTAATGGTAAGATTCTTGGTAGTGTGGGCGAGCAGAGAGATCTCTGTGTCCATGTCCATAGATCCCTGAAAGTTGCCACCCAGGTTGAGAGGGTCGTTAAGAAGGCGTACGGTGTGTTCGCTTTTATTGGTAGAGGAATTGAGTTTCGGAGCCATGAAGTCATGTTGCAGTTGTACAAAACTCTGGTGCGGCCGCATTTGGAGTATTGCGTACAGTTCTGGTCGCCACATTATAGGAAGGATGTGGAAGCATTGGAAAGAGTACAGAGGAGATTTACCAGGATGTTGCCTGGTATGGAGGGAAGACCTTATGAGGAAAGGCTGAAGAACTTGAGGCTGTTTTCGTTAGAGAGAAGAAGGTTAAGAGGTGACTTAATTGAGGCATTCAAGATGATCAGAGGATTAGATAGGGTGGACAGTGAGAGCCTTTTTCCTTGGATGGTGATGTCCAGCACGAGGGGACATAGCTTTAAATTGAGGGGAGATAGATATAGGACAGATGTCAGAGGTAGGTTCTTTACTCAGAGAGTAGTAAGGGCGTGGAATGCCCTGCCTGCAACAGTAGTGGACTCACCAACACTAAACGCATTCAAATGGTCATTGGATAGGCATATGGACGATGAGGGAATAGTGCAGAGGGACTTTCGAGGGGTTTCACAGGATGGCACAACATCGAGGGCCGAAGGGCCTGTACTGCGCTGTAATGTTCTATGTTCTATGGTTTGTTTCACCCGGGGAAAAAGTCTCTGACTGTCTACTCTATTCCCCTGATCATCTTCTAAACGTCTATCTAGTCGCCCCTCATCCTTCTCGGTTCTAATGAGAAAACGCCTAGCACCCTCAACCTTTCCTCGTAAGACCTACTCTCCATTCCAGGCAACATCCTGGTAAATCTCCTTTGCACCTTTTCCAAAGCTTCCACGTCCTTCCTAAAATGAGGCGACCAGAACTGCACACAGTACTCCAAATGTGGCCTGACCAAGGTTTTGTACAGCTGCATCATCACCTCACGGCTCTTAAATTCAATCCCTCTGCTAATGAACGCTAGCACACCATAGGCCTTCTTCACAGCTCTATCCACTTGAGTGGCAACTTTCAAAGATCTATGAACATAGACCCCAAGATCTCTCTGCTCCTCCACATTGCCAAGAACCCTACCGATAACCCTGTATTCTGCATTCATATTTGTCCTTCCAAAATGGACAACCTCACACTTGTCAGGGTTAAACTCCATCTGCCACTTCTCAGCCCAGCTCTGCATCCTATCTATGTCTCTTTGCAGCCGACAACAGCCTCCTCACTGTCCACAACTCCACCAATCTTCGTATCGTCTTCAAATTTACTGACCCACCCTTCAACTCCCTCATCCAAGTCATTAATGAAAATCACAAACAGCAGAGGACCCAGAACTGATCCCTGCGGTACGCCACTGGTAACTGGGCTCCAGGCTGAATATTTGCCATCCACCACCACTCTCTGTCTTCTATCGGTTAGCCAGTTTGTTATCCAACTGGCCAAATTTCCCACTATCCCATGCCTCCTTACTTTCTGCATAAGCTTAAGATGGGGAACCTTATCAAATGCTTTACTAAAATCCATGTACACTATATCCACTGCTTTACCTTCATCCACATGCTTGGTCACCTCCTCAAAGAAGTCAACAAGACTTGTAAGGCAAGACCTACCCCTCACAAATCCGTGTTGACTATCCCTAATCAAGCAGTGTCTTTCCAGATGCTCAGAAATCCTATCCCTCAGTACCCTTTCCATTACTTTGCCTACCACTGAAGTAAGACTAACTGGCCTGTAATTCCCAGGGTTATCCCTATTCCCTTTTTTGAACAGGGGCACGACATTCGCCACTCTCCAATCCCCTGGTGACAGTGAGACTAAAAGATCATTGCCAATGGCTCTGCAATTTCATCTCTTGCTTCCCATAGAATCCTTGGATATAACCCGTCAGGTCCGGGGGACTTGTCTATCCTCAAGTTTTTCAAAATTCCCAACACATCTTCCTTCCTGACAAGTATCTCCTCGAGCTTACCAGTCTGTTTCACACTGTCCTCTCCAACAATATGGCCCATCTCATCTGTAAATACTGAAGAAAAATACTTGTTCAAGACCTCTCCTATCTCTTCAGACTCAATACACAATCTCCCGCTCCTGTCCTTAATCGGACCTACCCTCGCTCTAGTCATTCTCATATTTCTCACATATGTGTAAAAGGCCTTGGGGATTTCCTTGATCCTACCTGCCAAAGATTTTTCATTCCCTGTCTTAGCTCTCCTAATCCCTTTCTTCAGTTCCCTCCTGGTTATCTTGTATCCCTCCAGCACCCTGTCTGAACCTCGTTTCCTCAGCCTTACATAAGTCTCCTTCTTCCTCTTAACAAGACATTCAACCTCTCTTGTCAACCATGGTTCCCTCACTTGACCATCTCTTCCCTGCCTGACAGGGACATACGTATCAAGGGAACGTAGTATCCGTTCCTTGAACAAGTTCCACATTTCAATTGTGTCCTTCCCTGACAGCCTATGTTCCCAACTTATGGACTTCAGTTCTTGTCTGACAGCATTGTATTTACCCTTCCCCCAATTGTAAACCTTGCCCTGTTGCACTCACCTATCCCTCTCCATTACTAAAGTGAAAGTCACAGAATTGTGGTCACCATCTCCAAAATGCTCCCCCACTAACAAATCTATCACCTGCCCTGGTTCATTACCAAGTACCAAATCCAATATGGCCTCCCCTCTGGTCGGATAATCTACATACTGTGTTAGAAAAGCTTCCTGGACACACTGCACAAACACTACCCCATCCAAACTATTTGATCTAAAGGGGGGTTTAAACTAATTCAGCAGGGGCATGGGAACCTGGATTGTAGTTTTGGGGTGCGAGAGATTGAGAGTAGAGAGGTCAGGAGCACAGTTTTGACTTCGCAGGAGGGCGGCAGTGTTCAGGTCTGTGGTTTGAAGTGTGTCTATTTCAATGCCAGGAGTATACGAAATAAGGTAGGGGAACTGGCAGCATGGGTTGGTACCTGGGACTTCGATGTTGTGGCCATTTCAGAGACATGGATAGAGCAGGGACAGGAATGGTTGTTGCAGGTTCCGGGGTTTAGGTGCTTTAGTAAGGTCAGAGAAGGGGGCAAAAGAGGGGGAGGTGTGGCGCTGCTAGTCAAGGACAGTATTACGGTGGTAGAAAGGATGCAAGATGGGGACTCTTCTTCCGAGGTAGTATGGGCTGAGGTTAGAAACAGGAAAGGAGAGGTCACCCTGTTGGGAGTTTTCTATAGGCCACCTAATAGTTCTAGGGATGTAGAGGAAAGGATGGCGAAGATGATTCTGGAAAAGAGCGAAAGTAACAGGGTAGTTGTTATGGGAGACTTTAACTTTCCTAATATTGACTGGAAAAGATATAGTTCGAGTACATTGGATGGGTCGTTCTTTGTACAATGTGTGCAGGAGGGTTTTCTGACACAATATGTTGACAGGCCAACAAGAGGTGAGGCCACTTTGGATTTGGTTTTGGGTAATGAACCAGGCCAGGTGTTAGATCTGGAGGTAGGTGAACACTTTGGAGACAGTGACCACAATTCGGTGACCTTTACGTTAGTGATGGAAAGGGATAAGTATACCCCGCAGAGCAAGAGTTATAGCTGGGGGAAGGGCAATTATGATGCCATTAGACATGACTTAGGATGTGTTGGTTGGAGAAGTAGGCTGCAAGGGTTGGGCACACTGGATATGTGGAGCTTGTTCAAGGAACAGCTATTGCATGTTCTTGATAAGTACGTACCAGTCAGGCAGGGAGGAAGGGGTCGAGCGAGGGAACCGTGGTTTACCAAAGAAGTGGAATCTCTTGTTAAGAGGAAGAAGGAGGCCTATGTGAAGATGAGGCGTGAAGTTTCAGTTGGGGCGCTTGATAGTTACAAGGAAGCGAGGAAGGATCTAAAGAGAGAGCTGAGACTAGCAAGGAGGGGACATGAGAAGTCTTTGGCAGGTAGGATCAAGGAAAACCCAAAAGCTTTCTATAGGTATGTCAGGAATAAAAGAATGACTAGGGTAAGAGTAGGGCCAGTCAAGGACAGTGGTGGGAAGTTGTGTGTGGAGGCTGAGGAGATAAGCGAGATACTAAATGAATACTTTTCGTCAGTATTCACTCAAGAAAAAGATAATATTGTGGAGGAGAATGCTGAGACCCAGGCTATTAGAATAGATGGCATTGAGGTGCGTAGGGAAGAAGTGTTGGCAATTCTGGACAAGGTGAAAATAGATAAGTCCCCGGGGCCGGATGGGATTTATCCTAGGATTCTCTGGGAAGCCAGGGAAGAGATTGCTGAGCCTTTGGCTTTGATTTTTAGGTCATCATTGGCTACAGGAATAGTGCCAGAGGACTGGAGGATAGCAAATGTGGTCCCTTTGTTCAAGAAGGGGAGTAGAGATAACCCCGGTAACTATAGGCCGGTGAGCCTAACGTCTGTGGTGGGTAAAGTCTTGGAGAGGATTATAAAGATACGATTTATAATCATCTAGATAGGAATAATATGATTAGGGATAGTCAGCATGGTTTTGTGAAGGGTAGGTCATGCCTCACAAACCTTATCGAGTTCTTTGAGAAGGTGACTGAACAGGTAGACGAGGGTAGAGCAGTTGATGTGGTGTATATGGATTTCAGTAAAGCGTTTGATAAGGTTCCCCACGGTCGGCTATTGCAGAAAATACGGAGGCTGGGGATTGAGGGTGATTTAGAGATGTGGATCAGAAATTGGCTAGTTGAAAGAAGACAGAGAGTGGTAGTTGATGGGAAATGTTCAGAATGGAGTTCAGTTACGAGTGGCGTACCACAAGGATCTGTTCTGGGGCCGTTGCTGTTTGTCATTTTTATAAATGACCTAGAGGAGGGCGCAGAAGGATGGGTGAGTAAATTTGCAGACGACACTAAAGTCGGTGGAGTTGTAGACAGTGCGGAAGGATGTTGCAGGTTACAGAGGGACATAGATAAGCTGCAGAGCTGGGCTGAGAGGTGGCAAATGGAGTTTAATGTGGAGAAGTGTGAGGTGATTCACTTTGGAAAGAATAACAGGAATGCGGAATATTTGGCTAATGGTAAAATTCTTGGTAGTGTGGATGAGCAGAGGGATCTCGGAGTCCATGTACATAGATCCCTGAAAGTTGCCACCCAGGTTGATAGGGTTGTGAAGAAGGCCTATGGTGTGTTGGCCTTTATTGGTAGAGGGATTGAGTTCCGGAGCCATGAGGTCATGATGCAGCTGTACCAAACTCTAGTACGGCCGCATTTGGAGTATTGCGTACAGTTCTGGTCGCCTCATTATAGGAAGGACGTGGAAGCTTTGGAACGGGTGCAGAGGAGATTTACCAGGATGTTGCCTGGTATGGAGGGAAAATCTTATGAGGAAAGGCTGATGGACTTGAGGTTGTTTTCGTTAGAGAGAAGAAGGTTAAGAGGTGACTTAATAGAGGCATACAAAATGATCAGAGGGTTAGATAGGGTGGACAGCGAGAGCCTTCTCCCGCGGATGGAGGTGGCTAGCACGAGGGGACATAGCCTTAAATTGAGGGGTAATAGATATAGGACAGAGGTCAGAGGTGGGTTTTTTACGCAAAGAGTGGTGAGGCCGTGGAATGCCCTACCTGCAACAGTAGTGAACTCGCCAACATTGAGGGCATTTAAAAATTTATTGGATAAGCATATGGATGATAAGGGCATAGTGTAGGTTAGATGGCCTTTAGTTTTTTTTTTTCCATGTCGGTGCAACATCGAGGGCCGAAGGGCCTGTACTGCACTGTATCGTTCTATGTTCTATGTAAAGAGTTTCCACTCAATGTTTGGGAAGTTGAAGTCACCCATGACTACTATCCTGTGCCTTTCTGCAGTTGTTATACTATCTCTAATTAACAATGCCACCCCCCCACCTCTTTTACCATCCTCCCTAATCTTGTTGAAACATCTGTAACCAGGAACCTCCAACAACCATTTCTGCCCCTCTTCTATCCAGGTTTCCGTGATGGCCACCACATCGTAGTCCCAAGTACCGATCCATGCCTTAAGTTCACCCACCTTATTCCTGATGCTTCTTGCATTAAAGTATACACACTTCAACCCATCTCCTTGCCTGCAAGTACTCTCCTTTGTCAGTGTTACCTTCCCCACTGCATCACTACGTGCTTTGGCATCCTGAATATCGGCTTCCTTAGTTGCTGGACTACAAATCCGGTTCCCATACCCCTGCCAAATTAGTTTGAACCCTCCCGAAGAGTACTAGAAAACCTCCCCCCCCCCCCCCAGGATATTGGTGCCCCTCTGGTTCAGATGCATCCCGTCCTGCTTGTACAGGTCCCACCTTCCCCAGAATGCGCTCCAATTATCCAAATACCTGAAGCCCTCCCTCCTACACCATTCCTGCAGCCACGTGTTCAACTGCACTCTCTCCCTATTCCTAGCCTCGCTATCATGTGGCACCGGCAACAAACTAGAGATGACAACTCTGTCTGTCCTGGCTTTTAACTTCCAGCCTAACTCCCTGAACTCATTTATTACATCCACACCCCCTTTTCCTACCTACGTCTGGCTGCTCACCCTCCCCCTTCAGGACCCTGAAGACACGATCCGAGACATCATGGACCCTGGCACCTGGGAGGCAACAAACCATCCGAGAGTCTCGCCCGTACCCACAGAGCCGCCTGTCTGTACCTCTAACTATTGAGTCCCCTATAACTAGAGCTCTCCTCATCTCCCCCCTTCCCTTCTGAGCCCCAGAGCCGGACCTCGTGCCAGAGACCCGGTCACTGCAGCCTCCCCCTGCTGGGTAATCCCCCCCAACAGTATCCAAAACGGGATACTTATTGTTGAAACAGGAAGCATGTTGGGGATTCTGGGACTGGCGCTGTTGGGAATGTTGGGACCAGCTCTGTTGGGAATGTTGGGACCGGCTCTGTTGGGAATGTTGGGACCAGCTCTGTTGGGAATGTTGCGACCGGCTCTGTTGGGAATGTTGGGACCGGCTCTGTTGGGAATGTTGGGACCAGCTCTGTTGGGAATGTTGCGACCGGCTCTGTTGGGAATGTTGGGACCGGCTCTGTTGGGATTGTTGGGACCAGCTCTGTTGGGATTGTTGGGACCGGTTCTGTTGGGAATGTTGGGACCGGCTCTGTTGGGATTGTTGGGACCGGCTCTGTTGGGATTGTTGGGACCAGCTCTGTTGGGATTGTTGGGACCGGCTCTGTTGGGATTGTTGGGACCGGCTCTGTTGGGATTGTTGGGACCGGCTCTGTTGGGAATGTCGGGACCGGCTCTGTTGGGAATGTCGGGACCGGCTCTGTTGGGACCGGCTCTGTTGGGAATGTAGGGACTGGCTCTGTTGGGAATGTTGGGATTGTTGGGACCGGCTCTGTTGGGAATGTAGGGACTGGCATTGGTGGGAATGTTGGGACTGGCTCTGTTGGGAATGTTGGGATTGTTGGGACCGGCTCTGTTAGAAATGTTGGGACTGGCTCTGTTGGGAATGTTGGGACCGGCTCTGTTGGGAATGTTGGGACTGGCTCTGTTGGGAATGCTGTGTCTGGGACTGTTGGGACTGGCCCTGTTGGGAATGTTGGGACCGGCTCTGTTGGGAAAGTTGGGACCGGCTCTTTTGGGAATGTTGTGACTGGCAATGTTGGTAATGTTGAGACTGGCAATATTGGGAAGGGCTCGGTTTTGAATGTTGGGACTGAGTATGTTTGGAATGTTGGGAATGTTGAGACTGGCACTGTTGGGACAGGCTCTGTTGGGAATGTTGGGACTGGCTCTTTTGGGAATGTTGTGACTGGCTCTGTTGGGAATGTTGGGACTGGCTCTTTTGGGAATGTTGTGACTGGGACTGTTGGGAATGTTGGGACCGCTTCGGTTGGTAAAGTTGGGACCGGCTCTGTTGGGAATGTTGGGAATATTGTGACTGGCTCTTTTGGGAATGTTGTGACTGGGAATGTTGCAACCGGCTCTGTTGGGAGTGTTGTGACTGGGACTGTTTGGAATGTTGTGACTGTTTGGAATATTGGGAATGTTGAGACTGGCACTGTTGGGAATGGCTCTGTTGGGAATGTTGGGACTGGCTCTTTTGGGATTGTTGTGACTGGCTCTGTTGGGAATGTTGGGACTGGCTCTTTTGGGAATGTTGTGACTGGGACTGTTGGGAATGTTGGGACTGGCCCTGTTGGGAATATTGGGACCGGCTCTGTTGGGAAAGTTGGGAATCTCCCATTTATAGGACCCTGGGCTTTAAGTATAAAGGGTAAGAGGGCAAAAGTTAAGAGGCCATGATGAATCTTTATAAAATACTGCTTCTGTCCCAAATGGGTGCCCCTGGCCCAAATGTCAAATTCTGGGCACGACAGTTTTGTAAGTTGACAACTATAGAGAGGATGCAGAGAAGAGTTTAAAAATGGATCAAAAGATAAAGAATAAATAAAACTCCCCCATGGTGGCATTGTTTGCCGTCGATTCGGGAGAATTCGCGCCCTTTTTGTTCACGCTCCAGCCGCCGAGTACAAAGCCGCCTCTTCAGCGGTGACCGCGGTGCGCAGGCGCGCTCCGTTCTCTTCACGCTGCTGCCCCCATCCAATGGATGCCCGGGCCCAGCGCACCGTCGCCCCCCCCCCCCCGCACGCCACTGGTTGGGACTGGCTCTGTTGGGAATGTTGGGACTGGCTCCGTTGGGAATGTTGGGACTGGCTCCGTTGGGAATGTTGGGACTGACATTTGGGAATGTTGGGACCGGCTCTGTTGGGAATGTTGAGACTGGCTCTGTTGGGAACGTTGTGACTGGCACTTTTGGGAATGTTGTGACTGGGACTGTTTGGAATGTTGGGACCGGCTCTGTTGGGAATGTTGAGACTGGCTCTGTTGGGAATGTTGGGACCGGCGCTGTTGGGAATGTTGGGACCGGCGCTGTTGGGAATGTTGCGACCGGCTCTGTTGGGAATGTTGGGACCAGCTCTGTTGGGAATGTTGGGACCGGCGCTGTTGGGAATGTTGGGACCAGCTCTGTTGGGAATGTTGGGACCGGCTCTGTTGGGAATGTTGTGACTGGGACTGTTTGGAATGTTGGGAATGTTGCGACCGGCTCTGTTGGGAATGTTGGGACTGACACATGGGAATGTTGGGACTGGCTCTTTTGGGAATGTTGTGACTGGGACTGTTTGGAATGTTGTGACTGTTTGGAATATTGGGAATGTTGAGACTGGCACTGTTGGGAATGGCTCTGTTGGGAATGTTGGGACTGGCTCTGTTGGGAATGTTGGGACTGGCTCTTTTGGGAATGTTGTGACTGGGACTGTTTGGAATGTTGTGACTGTTTGGAATATTGGGAATGTTGAGACTGGCACTGTTGGGAATATTGTGACTGGCTCTTTTGGGAATGTTGTGACTGGGACTGTTTGGAATGTTGGGAATGTTGGGACCGGCTCTGTTGGGAATGTTGGGAATGGCTCTGTTGGGAATGTTGGGACTGAAACTTGGGAATGTTGGGAAGTCATTGTCGAGGAATTGCCTAATTGTCACTTTTATTTTGTTGTTTTTGATTGGAGTTGGAAGGTTTCACAAGTCTGAAAACCATTTGAACAGAAGAAAAGGAGTCACTATTTCTAAAGTTCATAGGTTTCTGCCTTTTGATTCTTGTGTGGCAAATTTATCCATTTAAAATTTGTTTTCTTTCTTTCTTTCAGTTAACTGGAATCCCTTTGAATGTCTCCATCAAATTACAGTTAAATGTGTTTGTGAAAGCCGTGCGTGGAATAATGTGAGTCGTATTAATCACTGCAACCTGTTCCTGTTTGTCTGCGGTATCACTGACACCTGGGCTACAGGTCCAACCCTCAGCAGCAAATCAGCGTCCCCATCCTGTGCCAGACAGCTCCCTAAATCTCCACCCGTTATCAATGCAGGATGGGCAAAGCCACTTAAACAAGCTGAGGAATTGCATCCAGATCATTACTGCTTGCTGTGTTACACTTGGGTGGTAGTGGGGGGCAGTATGAACGACTCGGTCATCCCGTGCCATTTCCTGAACAGTGTTTCCTGGCTGGTTTCCAGGATGGTGTTCCACATTGAAAGAGGTGCCGGCAGTTTTATATTAATTGTGTTTTTTTAAATTTCTATTTCAAGGGAAACTGGAAATATCCAGCCTGTTCTGCTGCCATTGCTTTGGTTCGATGAGGTGAGTCATAAAACCTTTACTTTAACCTTTGCTCACTCAAGGAAAAGCATTTCTCTCCTTTTTTGTAAAGAGTTGGGGGTTCTGAGTGTGGCCTCACTAACACCTTATACAATCCCTAGTCTTAAACTCCATCCCCCTAGCAATGAAGGACAAAATTCCATTCGCCTTCTTAATCACCTGTTGCACCTGTAAACCAACTCGTTGCGACTCATGCACCAGCACACCCAGGTCTCTCTGCACAGCAGCATGCTTTAATATTTTATCATTTAAATAATAATCCCTTTTGCTGTTATTCCTACCAAAATGGATAACCTCACATTTGTCAACATTGTATTCCATCTGCCAGACCCTAGCCCATTCACTTAACCTATCCAAATCCCTCTGCAGACTTCCAGTATCCTCTGCACTTTTCGCTTTACCACTCATCTTAGTGCCATCTGCAAACTTGGACACATTGCCCTTGGTCCCCCAACTCCAAATCATCTATGTAAATTGTGAACAATTGTGGGCCCAACACGGGTCCCTGAGGGACACCACTAGCTACTGATTGCCAACCAGAGAAACACCCATTAATCCCCACTCTTTGCTTTCTATTAATTAACCAATCTTCTATCCATGCTACTACTTTACCCTTAATGCCATGCATCTTTATCTTATGCAGCAACCTTTTGTGTGGCACCTTGTCAAAGGCTTTCTTGAAATCCAGATATACCACATCCATTGGCTCCCCGTTATCTACTGCACTGGTAATGTCCTCAAAAAATTCCACTAAATTAGTTAGGCATGACCTGCCCTTTATGAACCCATGCTGCGTCTGCCCAATAGGACAATTTCCATGCAGATGCCTCACTATTTCTTCCTTGATGATAGATTCCAGCATCTTCCCAACTACCGAAGTTAAGCTCACTGGCCTATAATTTCCTGCTCTCTGCCTACCTCCTTTTTTAAACATAGGTGTCACGTTTGCTAATTTCTAATCCGCCGGGACCACCCCAGAGTCTAGTGAATTTCGGTAAATTATCACTAGTGCATCGGCAATTTCCCTAGCCATCTTTTTTAGCACGCTGGGATGTATTCCATCAGGGCCAGGAGACTTGTCTACCTTTAGCCCCATTAGCTTGCCCATCACTACCTCCTTAGTGATAACAATCCTCTCCAGGAGGTAGTGATGTCCCGACCACAAACAGCAAAAGCCCCAATACTGATCCCGCACTGGACACAGACTTCCAGTCAGAAAAACACCCCTCGACCATCACCCTCTGCTTCCTGCCACACAGCCAATTCGGGATCCAATTTGCCACATTCCCTTGGATCCCACGGGCTCTTACCTTCGCTGTCAGTCTCCCCTGTGGGACTTTATCAAAAGTCTTGCTGAAGTCCTAGTGACTACGTCAAATGCATTTGCCTCATCTACACACCTGGTCACCTCTTTGAAACATTCAATCAAGTTGATCAGACATGACCTTCCCTTAACCAAACCATGCTGACTGTTCCAGATTAATCCCGGTCTCGCCAAATGCAGATTAATTCAGTCTCTCAGAATTAGAACATAGAACGATACAGCGCAGTACAGGCCCTTCGGCCCACGATGTTGCACCGACATGGAAAAAGTCTAAAGGCCATCTAACCTACACTATGCCCTTATCATCCATATGCTTATCCAATAAATTTTTAAATGCCCTCAATGTTGGCGTGTTCACTACTGTTGCAGGTAGGGCATTCCACGGCCTCACCACTCTTTGCGTAAAAAACCCACCTCTGACCTCTGTCCTATATCTATTACCCCTCAATTTAAGGCTATGTCCCCTCGTGCTAGCCACCTCCATCCGCGGGAGAAGGCTCTCGCTGTCCACCCTATCTAACCCTCTGATCATTTTGTATGCCTCTATTAAGTCACCTCTTAACCTTCTTCTCTCTAACGAAAACAACCTCAAGTCCATCAGCCTTTCCTCATAAGATTTTCCCTCCATACCAGACAACATCCTGGCAAATCTCCTCTGCACCCGTTCCAAAGCTTCCACGTCCTTCCTATAATGAGGCGACCAGAACTGTACGCAATACTCCAAATGCGGCCGTACTAGAGTTTTGTACAACTGCAACATGACCTCATGACTCCGGAACTCAATCCCTCTACCAATAAAGGCCAACACACCATAGGCCTTCTTCACAACCCTATCAACCTGGGTGGCAACTTTCAGGGATCTATGTACATGGACACCGAGATCCCTCTGCTCATCCACACTACCAAGAATTTTACCATTAGCCAAATATTCCGCATTTCTGTTATTCTTTCCAAAGTGAATCACCTCACACTTCTCCACATTAAACTCCATTTGCCACCTCTCAGCCCAGCTCTGCAGCTTATCTATGTCCCTCTGTAACCTGAAACATCCTTCTGCACTGTCTACAACTCCACCGACTTTAGTGTCGTCTGCAAATTTACTCACCCATCCTTCTGCGCCCTCCTCTAGGTCATTTATAAAAATGACAAACAGCAACGGCCCCAGAACAGATCCTTGTGGTACGACACTCGTAACTGAACTCCATTCTGAACATTTCCCATCAACTACCACTCTCTGTCTTCTTTCAACTAGCCAATTTCTGATCCACATCTCTAAATCACCCTCAATCCCCAGCCTCCGTATTTTCTGCAATAGCCGACCGTGGGGAACCTTATCAAACGCTTTACTGAAATCCATATACACCACATCAACTGCTCTACCCTCGTCTACCTGTTCAGTCACCTTCTCAAAGAACTCGATAAGGTTTGTGAGGCATGACCTACCCTTCACAAAACCATGCTGACTGTCCCTAATCATATTATTCCTATCTAGATGATTATAAATCGTATCTTTTATAATCCTCTCCAAGACTTTACCCACCACAGACGTGTTAGGCTCACCGGCCTATAGTTACCGGGGTTATCTCTACTCCCCTTCTTGAACAAAGGGACCACATTTGCTATCCTCCAGTCCTCTGGCACTATTCCTGTAGCCAATGATGGCCTAAAAATCAAAGCCAAAGGCTCAGCAATCTCTTCCCTGGCTTCCCAGAGAATCCTAGGATAAATCCCATCCGGCCCCGGGGACTTATCTATTTTCACCTTGTCCAGAATTGCCAACACTTCTTCCCTACGCACCTCAATGCCATCTATTCTAATAGCCTGGGTCTCAGCATTCTCCTCCACAATATTATCTTTTTCTTGAGTGAATACTGACGAAAAGTATTCATTTAGTATCTTGCTTATCTCCTCAGCCTCCACACACAACTTCCCACCACTGTCCTTGACTGGCCCTACTCTTACCCTAGTCATTCTTTTATTCCTGACATACCTATAGAAAGCTTTTGGGTTTTCCTTGATCCTACCTGCCAAAGACTTCTCATGTCCCCTCCTTGCTCGTCTCAGCTCTCTCTTTAGATCCTTCCTCGCTTCCTTGTAACTATCAAGCGCCCCAACTGAAACTTCACGCCTCATCTTCACATAGGCCTCCTTCTTCCTCTTAACAAGAGATTCCACTTCTTTGGTAAACCACGGTTCCCTCGCTCGACCCCTTCCTCCCTGCCTGACTGGTACGTACTTATCAAGAACATGCAATAGCTGTTCCTTGAACAAGCTCCACATATCCAGTGTGCCCAACCCTTGCAGCCTACTTCTCCAACCTACACATCCTAAGTCATGTCTAATGGCATCATAATTGCCCTTCCCCCAGCTATTGCTTCCAATAGTTTCCCCACCACTGAGGTTAGACTGACCGGCCTGTAGTTTCCTGGTTTATCCCTTCTTCCCTGTGAGGGCTGCACAGTGGTTAGCACTGCTGCCTCACAGCTCCAGTGACCCGGGTTCAATTCCAGCCTTGGGTGACCTTCTGTGCGCAGTCTACACGTTCTTCCCACGTCTGCGTGGGTTTCCTCCAGGTGCTCTAGTGTCCTCAGTCCACAGTATTAAAGCTGTGCAGGTTAGGTGGATTGGCCATGCTAAATTGCCCCTTAGTGCCCAAAAAGGTGGGGTGGGGTTACTGGGTTATGGGGATAAGGTAGAGGTGTGGGCTTAAGTCGGGTTTGCTTTCCCAGGGTCGGTGCAGACGAATAGCCTCCTTCTGCATTGTAAATTCTATGATTCTTGAATAATGGCTCCACGTTGACTATCCTCCAGTCCTCCAGCGCATCTCCTGTGGCCAGAGAGGAAGTGTAAATTATTGCCAGCACCCCTGTCACCCGTGCCTCAATCAGCAGCCTGGGATACATTTCATCTGGCCCTGGAGATTTATCTACTTTATCCCCTGCCAGACCACTCAGAACCTCCTCTCTGCCTGTGTTAATCTCTTTAAGTTTATTACAGTCATTCTCCCTGATTTCTATCCCCACACTGTCCCTCTCGGAGTGAACACTGTCCCTCTCGGAGTGAACACTGTCCCTCTCGGAGTGAACACTGTCCCTCTCGGAGTGAACACTGTCCCTCTCGGAGTGAACACTGTCCCTCTCGGAGTGAACACTGTCCCTCTCGGAGTGAACACTGTCCCTCTCGGAGTGAACACTGTCCCTCTCGGAGTGAACACTGTCCCTCTCGGAGTGAACACTGTCCCTCTCGGAGTGAACACTGTCCCTCTCGGAGTGAACACTGTCCCTCTCGGAGTGAACACTGTCCCTCTCGGAGTGAACACTGTCCCTCTCGGAGTGAACACTGTCCCTCTCGGAGTGAACACTGTCACAAAGTATTCATTTAGCACCCGACCAACATCCTCCGGTTTGACACACAAATTACTCCTGTGGTCCTTAATGGGCCTGACTATTTCCCCAGTTATCTTTTATCCTGAATGTACTTGGAAAATAACTTAGACCCACTGGGGTGGGCTCGGGGGCAATCACTGTTGCTGTGGGTTACTCGCTGGGTTTTCATCCCGTTGAATGAGTGGAAGAGATAAAAATTTTAATAAACTGTTTTGATTAATGAAAAATGAAAGTAATGAATGATTGGGACCATTTTGGAACATTTCTTCTGTAAATAAATCTAAAACACTAAAATTACACAAGATTTTGTGCTGTGTTGTAAAAATAGAGACAGCTAGTTGCACATAGACGACGGCGCTATTGCCACTGGGCTAGTGCTCTGGCGACCCAGGGGGATGCTCTGGCGACCCAGGGGGGTGCTCTGGCGACCCAGGGGGATGCTCTGGCGACCCAGGGGGATGCTCTGGCGACCCAGGGGGATGCTCTGGGGACCCAGGGTGATGCTCTGGCGACCCAGGGGGATGCTCTGGGGACCCAGGGTGATGCTCTGGCGACCCAGGGGGATGCTCTGGCAGCCCAGGGCGCTGCTCTGGCGACCCAGGGGGATGCTCTGGCGACCCAGGGGGATGCTCTGGCGACCCAGGGGGGTGCTCTGGCGACCCAGGGGGGTGCTCTGGCGACCCAGGGGGGTGCTCTGGCGACCCAGGGGGGTGCTCTGGCGACCCAGGGTGATGCTCTGGCGACCCAGGGGGGTGCTCTGGCGACCCAGGGTGATGCTCTGGCGACCCAGAGGGGTGCTCTGGCGACCCAGGGCGCTGCTCTGGCGACCCAGGGCGCTGCTCTGGCGACCCAGGGGGATGCTCTGGCGACCCAGGGGGATGCTCTGGGGACCCAGGGTGATGCTCTGGCGACCCAGGGGGATGCTCTGGCAGCCCAGGGCGCTGCTCTGGCGGCCCAGGGCGCTGCTCTGGCGACCCAGGGGGATGCTCTGGCGACCCAGGGGGATGCTCTGGGGACCCAGGGGGATGCTCTGGGGACCCAGGGTGATGCTCTGGCGACCCAGGGGGATGCTCTGGGGACCCAGGGTGATGCTCTGGCGGCCCAGGGGATGCTCTGGCGACCCAGGGTGATGCTCTGGCGACCCAGGGTGATGCTCTGGCGACCCAGGGGGATGCTCTGGCGACCCAGGGTGATGCTCTGGCGACCCAGGGGGATGCTCTGGGGACCCAGGGTGATGCTCTGGCGGCCCAGGGGGATGCTCTGGCGACCCAGGGTGATGCTCTGGCGACCCAGAGTGATGCTCTGGCGACCCAGGGGGATGCTCTGGGGACCCAGGGTGATGCTCTGGCGACCCAGGGGGATGCTCTGGCGACCCAGGGGGATGCTCTGGCGACCCAGGGGGATGCTCTGGCGACCCAGGGGGATGCTCTGGCGACCCAGGGGGATGCTCTGGCGACCCAGGGGGATGCTCTGGCGACCCAGGGGGATGCTCTGGCGGCCCAGGGGGATGCTCTGGCGACCCAGGGTGATGCTCTGGCGACCCAGGGTGATGCTCTGGCGACCCAGGGTGATGCTCTGGCGACCCAGGGCGCTGCTCTGGCGGCCCAGGGCGCTGCTCTGGCGGCCCAGGGCGCTGCTCTGGCGGCCCAGGGCGCTGCTCTGGCGGCCCAGGGCGCTGCTCTGGCGGCCCAGGGCGCTGCTTTGGCGGCCCAGGGCGCTGCTCTGGCGGCCCAGGGCGCTGCTCTGGCGGCCCAGGGCGCTGCTCTGGCGGCCCAGGGCGCTGCTCTGGCGGCCCAGGGCGCTGCTCTGGCGGCCCAGGGCGCTGCTCTGGAATTAGAAGTCTACTGGTGGCCATGAAACCAATTGTCGATTGTGTAAAAACCCATCTGGTTCACCAATGGCCTTTTGAGAAGGAAATCTGCCGTTCCTACCCAGTCTGGCCTACGTCTGACTCCAGACCCACTCTGTGATTGACCCGTAAATGTCCTCTGAAAATGGCCCAGCAAACCTCTCGGTTAAAGAGGAATTTGGGCAGTAAATCCTGATCCAGCCACAACACCCACATCCCCGGAACCAATTTTAAAAAATGATACAGCTGCTCATCTCCCCTAATTTTCGTAATGACACAAATTGAACTTGTTCATCCTGTCTGCAGAGTGGGTACATCGATGGTCCACCTTTGCACACTTTCTACAAGTACTTGGTGTTGGTGCCGATTATCTGTGAATATCTGCAGTACATCCTGATGATTCTGGGCTGCCTCTGCATATTAATTGTTGTAACTCGTGAAATTGTGATCAAGAAGCGGCAGGTAAGATGATTTAATTGTCAGTGCAAACATAGAGCGTCTTTAAATAATGCAGCGGTTTAAGTAAATGTTAATAATAATGATGTGGAGATGCTGGCATTGGACTGGGGTGAGCACAGCTTCCTCACCCGAGGAAGGAGCAGTGCTCCGAAAGCTCGTGTTTGAAACAAACCGGTTAATAATAATAATCTTGATTGTCACAAGTAGGCTTGTATTATCACTGATGTGGAGATGCCGGCGTTGGACTGGGGTGAGCACAGTAAGAAGTCTGACAACACCAGGTTAAAGTCCAACATGTTTGTTTCAAACACCAGCTTTCGGAGCACTGCTCCTTCCTCAGGTGGTGATTCCAAACAAACCGGTTGGACGTTAACCTGGTGTTGTAAGATTTCTTACTGTACGTTAACACTGCAATGAAGTTACTGTGGAAAGCCCCTAGTCGCCACATTCCGGCACCTGTTCGGGTACACAGAGGGAGAATTCAGAATGTCCAATTCACCTAACAGCTGTCAGGCAGGGAGGAAGTTGTCGAGCAAGGGAACCGTGGTTTACTAAGGAAGTTGAAGCACTTGTCAAGAGGAAGAAGAAGGCTTATGTTAGGATGAGACATGAAGGCTCAGTTAGGGCACTTGAGAGTTACAAGTTAGCCAGGAAGGACCTAAAGGGAGAGTTAAGAAGAGCGAGGAGAGGACACGAAAAGTCGTTGGCGGATAGGATCAAGGAAAACCCTAAGGCTTTCTATAGGTATATCAGGAACAAAAGAATGACTAGAGTAAGATTAGGGCCAATCAAGGATAGTAGTGGAATGTTATTTGTGGAATCAGAGGAGATAGGGGAAGCGTTAAATGGATATTTTTTGTCCGTGTTTACACTGGAGAAAGACAATGTTGTCGAGGAGAATACTCGGGTTCAGTCGACCAGGCTAGATGGAATTGAAGTTCACAAGGAGGAGGTGTTAGCAATTTTGGAAAATGTCAAAATAGATAAGTCCCCTGGGCCAGATGGGATTTATCCTAGGATTCTCTGGGAAGCCAGGGAAGAGATTGCAGAGGCTTTGTCCTTGATCTTTATGTCGTCTTTGTCGACAGGAATAGTGCCGGAAGACTGGAGGATAGCAAATGTTGTCCCCTTGTTCAAGAAGGGGAGTAGAGACAACCCTGGTAATTATAGACCTGTGAGCCTTACTTCGGTTGTGGGTAAAATGTTGGAAAAGGTTATAAGAGATAGGGTTTATAATCATCTTGAAAAGAACAAGTTGATTAGCGATAGTCAACACGGTTTTGTGAAGGATAGGTCATGCCTCACAAACATTATTGAGTGTTTTGAGAAGGTGGCTAAACAGGTGGATGAGGGTAAAGCGGTCGATGTGGTGTATATGGATTTCAGTAAGGCGTTTGATAAGGTTCCCCACAGTAGGCTATTGCAGAAAATACGGAAGTATGGGATTGAAGGTGATTTAGCGGTTTGGATCAGTAATTGGCTAGCTGAAAGAAGACAGAGGGTTGTGGTTGATGGCAAATGTTCATCCTGGAGTTCAGTTACTAGTGGTGTACCGCAAGGATCTGTTTTGGGGCCGCTGCTGTTTGTCATTTTTATAAATGACCTGGAAGAGGGTGTGGAAGGATGGGTTAGTAAATTTGCAGATGACACGAAGGTTGGTGGAGTTGTGGATAGTGCTGAAGGATGTTATAGGTTACAGAGGGACATAGATAAGCTGCAGAGCTGGGCTGAGAGGTGGCAGATGGAGTTTAATGCGGAAAAGTGTGAGGTGGTTCACTTTGGAAGGAGTAACAGGAATGCAGAGTACTGGGCTAATGGCAAGATTCTTGGTAGTGTAGATGAACAGAGAGATCTCGGCATCCAGGTACATAAATCCCTGAAAGTTGCCACCCAGGTTAATAGGGCTGTTAAGAAGACATATGGTGTGCTAGCCTTTATCAGTAGGGGGATTGAGTTTCGGAGCCACAAGGTCATGCTGCAGCTGTACATAACTCTGGTGCGGCCGCTCCTGGAGTACTGCGTGCAGTTCTGGTCACCACATTATAGGAAGGATGTGGAAGCTTTGGAAAGGGTTCAGAGGAGATTTACTGGGATGTTGCCTGGTATGGAGGGAATGTCTTACGAGGAAAGGCTCAGGGACTTGAGGTTGTTTTTGTTAGAGAGGAGAAGGCTGAGAGGTGACTTAATAGAGACATATAAGATAGTCAGAGGGTTAGATAGGGTGGACAGTGAGAGTCTTTTTCCTCTGATGGTGATGACCAACACGAGGGGACATAGCTCTAAATTGAGGGGTGAGAGATATAGGACAGATGTCAGAGGCAGTTTCATTACTCAGAGAGTAGTAGGGGTGTGGAACGCCCTGCCTGCAACAGTAGTAGACTCGCCAACTTTAAGGGCATTTAAGTGGTCACTGGATAGACATATGGATGAAAATGGAATAGTGTAGGTCAGATAGGCTTCAGATGGTTTCACAGGTCGGAGCAACATCGAGGGCCGAAGGGCCCGTACTGCGCTGTAATGTTCTATGTTCTATGTTCTATGAAATATAAAATCAAGTATGTTTTGTCCCAAACGAAATTAATTAAAATTACTAACCCAATGAATTTAACGTTAATACATATTAAATGTGTTAATTTTAATTTTAATCCACCGGGCAGCACCGTAGCACAGTGGTTAGCCCTGTTGCTTCATAGCGTCGGGGCCCCAGGTTCGATTCCCGGCTGGGTCACTGTCTGTGTGGAGTCTGCACATCCTCCCCATGTGTGCGTGGGTTTCCTCCGGGTGCTCCGGTTTCCTCCCACAGTCCAAAGACGTGCGGGTTAGGTGGATTGACCATGAAAAATTGCCTGTTGTGTCCAAAACGGGTAGGCGGGGTTACTGGGTTACGGGGATAGGTTGAAGGTATGGGCTTGGGTAGGTTGCTTTTTCCAAGGGTCAGTGCAGACTCGATAGGCCGAATGGCCTCCTTCTGCACAGTAAATTCTATGATTTTCTGATTAAATGAATCAACAGAATTTTGCTGGAAATAGTCCAGAGGCCGGGAAAGACAAACTGAGTTACAAAGAAACAAACAAAGAGCAAAGAAAAGTGCAGCACAGGAACAGACCCTTCGGCCCTCTAAGCCCATGCTGACCATGCTGCCAGTCTAAACTAAAATCTTCTACACTTCCTGGGTCCGTATCCCTCTATTCCCATCCTATTCATGTATTTGTCAAGATGCCCCTTAAATGTCACTATCGTCCCGGCTTCCACCACCTCCTCCGGCAGCGAGTTCCAGGCCCCCACTATCCTCTGTGTAAAAAAACTTGCCTCGTACATCTGCTCTATACCTCTGCTCTACATCTGCTCTATAGGGGTTGGTTTAGCTCACTGGGCTAAATCGCTGGCTTTTCAAGCAGGCCAGCAGCACGGTTCGACTCCCGTACCAGCCTCCCCGGACAGGCGCTGGAATGTGGCAAATAGGGGATTTTCACAGTAACTTCATTGAAGCCTACTCGTGACAATAAGCCATTTTCATGCATTTCATTTTCATACCTTCCCCTCGCAACATTTTCATACCAATGCCCCCTAGTAATTGACCCTCTACCCTGGGAAAAAGCCTCTGATTATCCACTCTGTCTATGCCCCTCATAATTTTGTGGACCTCTATCAGGTCGCCCCTCAACCTCCATCGTTCCAGTGAGAACAAACCAAATTTATTCAACCGCTTCTCATAGCTAATGCCCTCCATACCAGGCAACATCCTGGTGAATCTCTTCTTCACCCTCTCTAAAGCCTCCACATCCTTGTGGTAGTGTGGCGACCAGAATTGAACACTATACTCCAAGTGTGGCCTAACTAAGGTTCTATACAGCTGCAACATGACTTGCCAATTCTTATACTCAATACCCCGGCCAATGAAGGCAAGCATGCCGTATGCCTTCTTCACTACCTTCTCCACCTGTGTTGCCCCTTTCAGTGACCTGTGGACCTGTACACCTAGATCTCTCTGACTTTCAATACTCTTGAGAGTTCTACCATTCACTGTATATTCCCGACCTGCATTAGACCTTCCAAAATGCATTACCTCACATTTGTCCGGATTAAACTCCATCAGCCATCTCTCCGCCCAAGTCTCCAAACGATCTAAATCCTGCTCTATCCTCTGATAATCCTCATCGCTATCCGCAATTCCACCAACCTTTGTGTCGTCTGCAAACTTACTAATCAGACCAGTTACATTTTCCTTCAAATCATTTATATATACTATGAACAGCAAAGGTCCCAGCACTGATCCCCGCGGAACACCACTAGTCACAGCCCTCCAATCAGAAAAGCACCCTTCCATTGCTACTTTCTGCCTTCTATGACCTAGCCAGTTCTGTATCCACCTTGCCAGCTCACCCCTGATCCCGTGTGACTTCACTTTTTGTACCAGTCTACCATGAGGGACCTTGTCAAAGGCCTTACTGAAGTCCATATAGACAACATCCACTTCTCTCCCTGCATCAATCATCTTTGTGACCTCTTTGAAAAACTCTATCAAGTTAGTGAGACACGACCTCCCCTTCACAAAACCGTGCTGCCTCTCGCTAATACGTCCATTTGCTTCCAAATGGGAGTATATCCTGTCTCGAAGAATTCTCTCCAGTAATTTCCCTACCACTGACGTAAGGCTCACCGGCCTGTAGTTCCCTGGATTATCCTTACTACCCTTCTTAAACAAAGGAACAACATTGGCTATTCTCCAGTCCTCCGGGACATCACCTGAAGACAGTGAGGATCCAAAGATTTTTGTCAAGGCCTCAGCAATTTCCTCTCTAGCCTCCTTCAGTATTCTGGGGTAGATCCCATCAGGCCCTGGGGACTTTTTGGATCTCAATGTGACCCAGGCGATCTACACACCCTTCTCCAGACTCAACATCCACCAATTCCTTCTCTTTGGTGAATACTGATGCAAAGTATTAATTTTGTACCTCACCCATTTCCTCTGGCTCCACACATAGATTCCCTCCCCTGTCCTTCAGTCGGCCAACCCTTTCCCTGGCTACCCTCTTGCTTTTTATGTACGTGTAAAAAGCCTTGGGAATTTCGTTAACCCTATTTGCCAGTGACTTTATGTGACCCCTTTTAGCCCTCCTGACTCCTTGCTTAAGTTTCTTCCTACTTTCCTTATATTCCACACAGGCTTTGTCTGTTCCCAGCCTTCTAGCCCTGACAAATGCCTCCTTTTTCTTTTTGACGAGGCCTACAATATCTCTCGTTATCCAAGGTTCCCGAAATTTGCCGTATTTATCCTTTTTCCGCACAGGAACATGTCGGTCCTGAATTCCTTTCAACTGACACTTGAAAGCCTCCCACATGTCAGATGTTGATTTACCCTCAAACATCCGCCCCCAATCTAGGTTCTTCAGTTCCCGTCTAATATTGTTATAATTAGCCTTCCCCCAATTTAGCACATTCACCCTAGGACCACTCTTATCCTTGTCCACCAGCACTTTAAAACTTACTGAATTGTGGTCACTGTTCCCAAAATGCTCCCCTATTGAAAGTTCTATCACCTGGCCGGGCTCATTCCCCAATACCATGTCCAGTACAGCCCCTTCCCTAGTTGGACTGTCTACATATTGTTCCAAGAAGCCCTCCTGGATGCTCCTTACAAACTCTACCCCGTCCAGGCCACTAGTACTAAGTGAGTCCCAGTCAATATTGCGGAAGTTGAAGTCTCCCATCACAACAACCCTGTTGCTTTTACTCCTTTCCAAAATCTGTCTACCTATCTGCTCCTCTATCTCCCGCTGGCTGTTGGGAGGCCTGTAGTAAACCCCCAACATTGTGACTGCACCCTTCTTATTCCTGATCTCTACCCATATAGCCTCACTGCCCTCTGAGGTGTCCTCCCACAGTACAGCTGTGATATTCTCCCTAACCAGTAGCGCAACTCCGCCACCCCTTTTACATCCCCCTCTATCCTGCCTGAAACATCTAAATCCTGGAACGTTTAGCTGCCAATCCTGTCCTTCCCTCAACCAGGTCACTGTAATGGCAACAACATCATAGTTCCAAGTACTAATCCAAGCTCTACGTTCATCTGCCTTACCCGTAATACTTCTTGCATTAAAACATATGCACTTCAGGCCACCAGACCCACTGTGTTCAGCAACATCTCCCTGTCTGCTCTGCCTCAGAGCCATGGTGGCCCTATTCCCTAGTTCTCCCTCAATGCTTTCACCTTCTGACCTATTGCTCCGGTACCCACCCCCCTGCCATACTAGTTTAAACCCTCCCGTGTGTCACTAGCAAACCTCGCGGCCAGGATATTTATGCCTCTCCAGTTTAGATGCAACCCGTCCTTCTTATACAGGTCACACCTGCCCCGGAAGAGCTCCCAGTGGTCCAGATAACGGAAACCCTCCCTCCTACACCAGCTGTTTAGCCACGTGTTTAGCTGCTCTATCTTCCTATTTCCAGCCTCACTGGCACGTGGCACAGGGAGTAATCCTGAGATTACAACCCCAGAGGTCCTGTCTTTTAACTTTCTGCCGAGCTCCCTGAGCTCCTGCTGCAGGACCTCAGCCCCCTTCCTGCCTATGTCGTTAGTACCAATATGTACCACGACCTCTGCCTGTTTGCCCTCCCCCTTCAGGATGCCCGCTACCCGTTTGGAGACATCCTGGACCCTGGCACCAGAGAGGCAACATGCCATCCTGGAGTCTCTTGGACGTGATCGACCAATGGGAGCGCAACGTGGCTGTTGATCCGTAGGCTTCCCGACAGCCGCAAACTCTCGCGGGATCTACCCAAATACCGCGAGGCGTCAGGATTAGGGATCCCCCCCCATAGTCGGTGGGGCAAAGCCTCTCTGGCGGACTTGAACCTGAAATGTACTTGAGGCCTACTTACCCGCGATCTACTGGCCCCTCCAGGGGGCCACAGTCAGCCACATTCAATACTGGTCCACACAAACTGTACCAGGCGTAAGGGCTCCCGGGGGATCACCCAGGCCATTGGAGGCCCCAGGATGGACAGCAATAGGGACGGTTGGCCCCTGCCCCAGACCCTCCCCATGTGCCCAGGTTGCACTGCCAGGGGTGAAAGTTTATCGTGGGCTTGGCAGGAATGTGGAATTGGGCAGCAGGGTGGCGCAGTGGTTAGCCCTGCTGCCTCATGGCGCCGAGGTCCCAGGGCAGCATGGTGGCGCAGTGGTTAGCATTGTTGCATCACAGCGGTGAGGTCCCAGGTTCGATCCCGGCTCTCGGTCACTGTCCGTGTGGAGTTTGCACATTCTCCCCGTGTTTGCGTGGGTTTCGCCCCCACAACCCAAAGATGTGCAGGGTAGGGGGATTGGCCACACTAAATTGCCCCTCAATTGGAAAAAATGAATCGGGTACTGTAAATTTTTTTTAAAAAGGAATGTGGGGTTGAGGTTTCACTCAGATCAATTGATGATCTTATTGAGCAGGCTCGAGGGGCCGAATGGTCTCCTGATTGTAACTTGTATGAAAGTAAGCATTGTGGATGTAACAGTAATGTAACATTGTGGATGTAACAGTAATGTAACATTGTGGATGTAACAGTAATGTAACATTGTGGATGTAACAGTAATGTAACATTGTGGATGTAACAGTAATGTAACATTGTGGATGTAGCAGTAATGTAACATTGTGGATGTAACAGTAATGTAACATTGTGGATGTAACAGTAATGTAACATTGTGGATGTAACAGTAATGTAACATTGTGGATGTAACAGTAATGTAACATTGTGGATGTAACAGTAATGTAACATTGTGGATGTAACAGTAATGTAACATTGTGGATGTAGCAGTAATGTAACATTGTGGATGTAACAGTAATGTAACATTGTGGATGTAACAGTAATGTAACGTTGTGGATGTAACAGTAATGTAACATTGTGGATGTAACAGATGAAAGTAAGCATTGTGGATGTAACAGTTTTTAAGCAAGGAAAAGGAAGGTCTGAGATGAGATGGAGGCCGGGAGAGATTAACTAATAAAAAAGGGATATTAGCACAAGACAAAACCCGAACCCTAACCAGGTGGTGATGGGACAGATAAAGAAACAAATGATGGGTCTAGAGGAGGTGTGCATGGTAACAGTACAATCATCACCAACACCCACTGCCCACAAAGTGGGAGGAGTGGGTATGATCTGAAATTGTTGAACTCGAGGCATTGATTTGGGAAGGTTGCCTCGTCAACTCTGGGATTAACCTAGTGAATCTATCCTTTCTCAAGTAAGGAGACCAAAACTGAACACAATACTCCAGGTGTGGCCTCACTAACATCTTATACAATTGCAGCATAACCTCCCTAGTC
The DNA here is from genome assembly GCF_902713615.1 of Scyliorhinus canicula. Taxonomy (NCBI): domain Eukaryota; kingdom Metazoa; phylum Chordata; class Chondrichthyes; order Carcharhiniformes; family Scyliorhinidae; genus Scyliorhinus; species Scyliorhinus canicula. The sequence continues at coordinate 251,900 of NC_052146.1, forward strand.
TTAAACTCCATCCCTCTAGCAATGAAGGACAAAATTCCATTTGCCTTCTTAATCACCTGTTGCACCTGTAAATGAGATCTTTTGTGGACTCAGCTCCACTTTCCGGCCCGAACACCATAACCCTTTATTCTTCAAAAACTATCTATCTTTATCTTGAAAACATTTAATGAAGGAGCCTCAACTGCTTCACTGGGCGAGGAATTCCATAGATTCACAACCCTTTGGGTGAAGAAGTTCCTCCTAAACTCAGTCCTAAATCTACTTCCCCTTATTTTGAGGCTATGCCCCCTAGTTCTGCTTTCACCCGCCAGTGGGAACAACCTGCCCGCATCTATCCTATCTATTCCCTTCATAATTTTATATATTTCTATAAGATTCTCTCCGCCAACATCCTTGACACATATTTTGTGGTGCTCGTTCTTTCCACACCTTCTGGCAGCCCTACAACCCGTAGATTCTGCCGCCTGGACCTGTTTTCTTGCTCATCCATCTTCACCCTCAGCGACTTGCATAAGTCTCCCAGGGCCCCACCTCCGCCTCCAAGGACACGTTCCGGACACCACCGTCTCCACCTCGAATCTTCACCCCTTGTGCCTCCAGGCAGTTCTCCACTTGGTCCATTGACCCTCGCAGAGGTGCTACTGATCTCGCGATGGCCTTCGATCAGTCCCCATGCATCTCCTTCCTTTGCTGTCAAAATTCCTCCTTGATAAAGCCCATCAACTGCTCCATCTGGGCCTTTCCCACTGACGATGACCCTTCCCCCCCCTGCACCATTTTCACAAATGTTCCTGCGCCACAGGTCCCCTCCAGTTCCTTAGCCCGGTCTTTGAATGTTTTTTGCTGGGTCTGGTAGTCAGTCGGCATGCCAATCCTGGGGAGAACTTCTCCCTCTACCACTTCTGCCTGAGCTACCTTCTAGTGGGTATAAAGTGCCCAAACCAACACCTTCAAGCCAGAGCTGCCCCATGTGTGTGACCACTCACTCCATGGCCACCACCGGAAGTTGTCAGTGTTGAAATATATTTACATGCGGATTGTGTCCTGTGCGTTGTCTGTTGTGTATATACATTTCCCATTTCAAATATTCTTACAATTTGACAGATAATCTTTTTAAAATTCAGATTCCTGCCGAAGAAATTACCTCTAGGACAGATAATGAGAGTGAAAGAACTTCTGCAGGCTGCCCGCTTCTCCCTGGATTTTCCAAAAATCTGCTGCATGAACAAGCTTGATATCTACTGTACGGAATCTTTGACTATCCGAATAGGAAGTGGAACAGCTGTGGTTACAAGGCCTGTCCCTATACTTTCCAATGTTCCTCCTTCTCAAACGCACTGAATTATAACTCATGCCAGCTAAAACCTTTGCAGAATCAGCAAATATATTGACAATGCAATCCTCCTGCTAAGCACAGCTGACCATTTGTGTGGGAAAGATTACACAAGACATTGTTTTATTCTAGTGTTCTATTCAGTTACAAGTTTCATTATTGCAATTATCAAGTATTAACTGGTCACATTTAACGCTGCTTTGACTTGTAGATCATGGTTTAAATTTCACTCCAAGACTTTCCACAGCTGCATCGGCCCATGGCCAAGGCAATGGTGGACAGACCTCTGGAATCCTCGGCCTGGTCTGATTCTCCACGAGCGAGGGACATCGATTTCACAATGTTAATTACCGCCACGCGGGATTGAAGGAGGTCACACATTGAACCAATCTGCCCAATTTGATGGTTGCAGTGGCGATTCTGGGAGTGAGTCCGCCTGGGGTTGCTCGCTGTACAAACTACAGCAAACATTTCAGCATTCAGATCATGGAATTCAAAGTGGAAAACGTAACCACCTTGGTGGATTTGGTATTCATTAGTTAGCTGAGTCTTTTGGAGATGTTTGAAGCATAAATTATTTGTTAGTATTTGGTTAACGCAGTTACACTGTCCATCTAATGCACACTTTTATCAAATTTTCTGAAAACATCTTTTTAAAAATAGCTTATTTCCTTCAATTTGGCACAATTCCAGCAACAGGAGTTCTGTTAATATAAACTGGAATAAAAACTAGAAATCCCACCTCAAGTTTCAGGAATAAAGTTGACACGGAGTTTGTGAAATTCAGCTCAGGGCCAAGGTTCAGACCCCTCAAATTCAGACGAGGAATTTAAATCTGGATTATGAGATTGTATCAGAGGGTTAAGGATTGTAGAAAGACTTTTTCAGTGTTTGTTTTATTTCTATCTCAGTGATGTCTGATCACATCTGTCGAAGAGGCTGCTGATAGTGAATATAGTCCCCTGTTTGTGCAGAATGACACATCGTTCTTCACCAGGACTTTGAAACACTTGGATGACCAATACAAAAACAGAAAAGGGGCAGCTTTAGGTTTTAACATATGTTTGCTCTGAATGTGCAATAAATGCAGGCAGTAAATTGAGTTGACCAATTTAAAAACTGGAGTTGAGGCAGGGGAGCTGGGGCTAATCCGAGGCTGGAGGGCGAGGGAGACGAGATTGGAGTTTAGCTGAGTGGGGTGAGGGGGCATGGGTTCACACTTGGAGGGGGTTACTTCACAGTTGAATTAGCTGAGGGAGGTTTTACCTGATGAAATGTTTGAGGCTGTAGTTATTGATAGTTCTGAGTGGCTCGTTCAACAGAGTAACAACTTTTCTCTCAGTTGCTGATGTAACAACATTTTTAAAAACAAGCATGAGAATAGTTTCCTTGGAGATGTTGTATTTTATTTTCAGTCAGCTCTGACTGACACCAAAGTCTGATTGGGTACACCAGCTCATACTTCATTCCAACATTAAATATTCTCAGATAGTGAAAGGTCAAAGTTGGGGCATTTGCATTCCATCTGATTAACTTCAATAAGTCAAAGTGAACATTTGCCAACTTGATAAGAACTCATTCAACATTATTCCTACTATTGATAACATGGCAATGTTTCAGCCAGGATGTTCTACAATATCATCAATTCATCCTTATTATTAATCCATTTTCATTGTGTGTTTTACAGCACTTTAAGAGAATATTAATTGTAATAAAACACTGACCTATTTGTATCCAGGTCCCCCTCTCGGATATAGGTCAACATTCCATGTCTGCTATGTTTAACTTTTGTAGCTATTAGCTAAACACCTGACTTGTTAAGGATATTTGTAAAATGCAACTAGTAAACCTCTGACCAGGTAAAAAATGTACCTTTAGATGAATTCAATGTTGTCCAATTTCTGTAATTCTTTGAACCGTCAGTCGGTGTATTTCCGCTTCTCTACGTTCCTGACTCATCAAGGCCGGGATTTTTTGGATTTTGGGAATTCCTGGCCTCCTCCCAAAGAGTCTGTGGAGGGTGGAGAGGGGGCGGAGGGTGGAGAGGGGGCGGAGGGTGGAGAGGGGGCGGAGGGTAGGGTGGGTGGAGAGGGGCCGAGGGGCAGTGCATCTTGTGGATGGCACACACGGCTGCCACTGTTCATCGGTGCTGGAGGGTTTGAATGTTTGTGGAAGGGGAGCAATCAAGCGGGGCTGCTTTGTCCTGGATGGTGTGGAGCTTCTTGAGTGTTGTTGGAGCTGCGCTCATCCAGGTACGTGGAGAGTATTCCCTCACACTCCTGACTTGTGCCGTGTAGATGGTGGACAGGTTTGTGGTGGGGGGGGGTTCAGGAGGTGAGTTATTCGTCGTAGGATTCCTAACCTTCAACCAGCCCTGGAAGCCACAGTATTCATGTGGCTGGTCTAGTTCAGTTTCTGATCAATGCTAACCCCCAGAATGTTGTATACACAGAACAAAGAAAAGTACAGCACAGAAACAGGCCGTTCGGCCCTCCAAGCCTGCGCCGACCATGAATAGGAATCTCGGGAGGACCGTTATTTTTACTGTTTGAACTCTGCCCGCCAGAGACAACGGGAGCACATCCCATCTCCAGAAATCCTCCTTCATCTGCTCCACCAGCCAGGCCAAGTTCAATTTACGTATCCGGTCCCAATCCCTCACCACTTGGATACCCAGGTACCTGAAACTGTCCCCTACCACTCTGAACGGCAAATTCCCCCAGTTAACTCTCCTGACCTCTCGCCTGGACCACAAACATCTCGCCCTTCCCCATATTCAGCTTATACCCCGAAAACTGGCTGAATTCCCCCATCCCCTCCATTGGATCCGAAACAAAAGCAGGTCGTCCGCATTCAGCGAGACTCTGGCTCCAACCCCCCCCCCCCCCCCCCCCCGGATCAGCCCCTCAAGGCCCTCAGAGCAATTGGCAGTAGCTCTGCAGCCATCGCAAACAGCAGTGGGGAGAGGGGGAGCCCTGTCTCATAACAACTAGGAGCAGGAGTAGGCCATCTGGCCCCTCGAGCCTGCTCCGCCATTCAATTAGATCATGGCTGATCTTTTGTGGACTCAGCTCCACTTTCCAGCCCGAACACCATAACCCTTAATCCCTTTATTCTTCAAAAAACTATCTATCTTTACCTTAAAAACATGTAATGAAGGAGCCTCAACTGCTTCACTGGGCAAGGAATTCCATAGATTCACAACCATTTGGGTGAAGAAGTTCCTCCTAAACTCAGTCCTAAATCTACTTCCCCTTATTTTGAGGCTATGCCCCCTAGTTCTGCTGTCACCCGCCAGTGGAAACAACTTGCCCGCATCTATCCTATCTATTCCCTTCATAATTTTAAATGTTTCTATAAGATCCCCCCTCACCCTTCTAAATTCCAACGAGTACAGTCCCAGTCTACTCAACCTCTCCTCGTAATCCATCCCCTTCAGCTCTGGGATTAACCTAGTGAATCTCCTCTGCACACCCTCCAGTGCCAGTACGTCCTTTCTCAAGTAAGGACACCAAAACTGAACACAATACTCCAGGTGTGGCCTCACTAACACCTTATACAATTGCAGCATAACCTCCCTAGTCTTAAACTCCATCCCTCTAGCAATGAAGGACAAAATTCCATTTGCCTTCTTAATCACCTGTTGCACTTGCAAACCAACCTTCTGTGACTCATGCACTAGCACACCCAAGTCTCTCTGAACAGCGGCATGCTTTAATATTTTATCGTTTAAATAATAATCCCTTTTGCTGTTATTCCTACCAAAATGGATAACCTCACATTTGTCAACATTGTATTCCATCTGCCAGACCCGAGCCCATTCACTTAACCTATCCAAATCCCTCTGCAGACTTCCAGTATCCTCTGCACTTTTCGCTTTACCACTCATCTTAGTGTCATCTGCAAACTTGGACACATTGCCCTTGGTCCCCAACTCCAAATCATCAATGTAAATTGTGAACAATTGTGGGCCCAACACGGATCCCGGTGCAGTCTAAAATAGTCCAAAGTCATCCTGTTCGTCTGTACACTTGCCACAGGAGCCTGTACAGCAACCTGACCCAGTCAATAAAGCCCCTCCCAAAATCCGAACCACTCTAGCATCTCCCATAAATAATCCCACTCAACCCAGTGAAAAGCTTTCTCCGCATCCATGGCGACCACTACCTACACCTCCCTATTCTCCGGGGCATCATGATCACGTTCAACAGCCTTCTTACATTGGCCACCAGCTGCCTATCCTTAACGAACCCCGTCTGACCCTCCACAATAACGTCTGGTACGCAGTCTTCAATCCTAGAGGACAGAATTTTGGCGAACAGTTTGGCGTCTACGTTCAACAGGGAAATTGGCTTGGAAGACCCACATAGCTCCGGGTCCTTGTCCTGTTTCAGGATAAGCGAAATCGTGGCCTGTGACATCGTCAAGGGCAGAACCCCTCTTTCCCCAACCCTCATTAAACACCTTCATTAGCACCGGTCCCAATATCCCGGAGAACTTTTTATAGAACTCAACTGGGTACCCATTCGGTCCTGGGGCCTTACCTGACTGCATGGGGCTGGTTTAGCTCACTGGGCTAAATCGCTGGCTTTTAAAGCAGGCCAGCAGCACGGTTCAATTCCCGTAACAGCCTCCCCGAACAGGCGCCGGAATGTGGCGACTAGGGGCTTTTCACAGTAAGTTCATTGAAGCCGACTCATGACAATAAGCGTTTTTCATATTCATTTATTCATTTCATGGCTTTCAAACCCTCCAATATCTCTTCCAACCCGATCGGGGCCCCCAGCCCTTCTACCAGCTCCCCGTCCACCTTTGGGAAAGTCAGCTGCTCCAGGAAGTGCCTCATCCCCTCCGGCCCCGCAGGGGGTTCTGACCTATACAACCTGCTGTAAAAATCCCGAAAGGTCTTGCTCACCCCCCGCCGAGTCCCCAACTAATCCCATCCCCGTCAATAACTTTCCCTATTTCTCTGGCTGCCTCCCTCTGTCTGAGCTGCTATGCAAGCTCATACTGGCCTTCTCACCGTGCTCGCATATCGCCCCCCCCCCCCCCCCCCTCGCCTTTCTGAGCTGTCCCACTGCCCTCCCTGTGGTTAACAAGCCAAATTCCACCTGTAGCCTCCGGTGTTCCCTTACAAACCTGCCTCTGGGGTCTCCGCGTACCTCCTATCCACTCGTAGAATCTCTTTTACCAGTCGGTCTTTCTCTGCCCTCTCCGTCCTGTCCCTGTGAGCCCGGATCGAGATCAACTCTGCTCTCACCACTGCCTTCAGCGCTTCCCAGACCACCGCTGCTGAGACCTCCCCCCTATCATTCACCTGCAGGTAATTCAGCATTGCAATTCCTCAGCCTCTGACACACCGCTTTGTCCGCCAACAGCCCCACATCCAGCCTCCATTCCGGGCCCTGCTTACTATCCATACTCACCTGCAGGTCCACCCAGTGCGGAGCATGGTCCGAGATTGCCGAGTACCCTGTGTCCACCAACCCTGCCAATAGAGCCCTACCCAAGACAAAGAAGTCGATCCGGGAGTACACCTTATGTACGTGGAAGTAAAAACAAAACTCCTTCGCCCTCGGCTGCCTAAATCTCCATGGATCCACCCCCCCCCCCCCCCCCCCCACCTGCTCCATAAATCCTTTCAGCTCCTTTGCCATTGCTGGCACCCAGCCCATTCTTGAGCATGACCGATCCAGGCCGGGATAAGTAACTATTGAAATCCCCTCCCATGATCAGCTTATGTGAGTCCAGGTCCGGAGTATTCCCTAGCACCCTCTTTATAAAATCCCCATCATCCCAATTTGGCGTGTATACATTGACCAGCATAACCTTCATCCCCCTGCAGCTAACCACTAACCACTGCAGCTAACCACTAACCGTGATATATCGACCTCCCACATCTGAGACTATTCTCCCCGCCTCAAATATCACCCGCTTGTTAATCAGAATCACAACTCCTCTAGTCTTTGTGTCCAGCTCCGAGTGGAAAACCTGACTGACAAAGTCTTTCCTCAATCTAACCTGGTCCATTACTTTAAGATGTGTCTCCTGCAACATTACCAAGTCCGCCTTCAGTCCCCTCAGGTACGCAAACACACGTTCCCTCTTTACCGGCCATTTAGCCCGAAAATATTCCAGGTGATCAGCCTAGTGGGGGGCAAAGTGCCCCCGCCACCCCAATCAGCCATCCCCTTTCTTGGGCCCACCTCCAGCCGCTGCGCCGCACCTCCTCCGGCCCGCCCCACATCGGCCCGCCCCACATCGGCCCCCACCCCCGACCTCCTCACTGTCCCTCCACCAAAGTCCCTCCCTTGCCAGCAGAACCACTCCCCCCCCCCCCAGCAATGGTACTCGAAAACCTAACCCATCTGGTAAACTAAACATATGCACACCCCCCACTGTGCTTCCGTGAGCTAGCACACCCAGCTAGCTTGGTGGCCCACACCCCCGGCGCCAAGAAGTCTCCCACCTATTGTTCCCTCGCTCCCCTCCTGCTCATACAAACAAATTCCCTCATCTCACAATCCCCACACAATCACCCAACTGAAAAAAAGCACCACCTACCGAAACTCAAACAGGCGCATCTCCATCAATAACAAAAAGGGAACGTTGCCAACATCCACTGAAAAAAAGAAACCGAAAAACGGAAAATCAACTTCCCCTCCCCTTACACAAAACTCCAAAAACAGAAACGAAACAGTAAGAGGAGACAAAACCAATTTAAAACAGAAAAAAAAGAGCCCACTTTCAACCAACAAGTTGCCTCAAAGTTCAACAGTTCTCAGACCTCCACCAGTCCTTTTCTTTCAGCAAAGTCCAGTACGTCTTCAAGCGACTCAAAATAATGATACTGGTCCTCATGTGTGACCCAAAGCTGAGCCGGATACAGCAGGCCGAACTTCACCTGCTTCTTGAAGAAGATAGATTTAACTTGGTTAAAGCCTGCCCTCTTCCTCACCACCTCCACGCTCAGTTCCTGGTACACCCGCAGGATGCTGTTGTCCCACTTACAACTCGCGTTCGCTTGGCCCACCGGAGAATGCATTTCTTGGAGGGTCCCCCGCTCGTGGCTTCTTGGGAAGCGCCTGATGCGCCCAGTCCATGTCATGTGAGAGTACCTTTAAGAAATGATGTTTAAGCAATGTACCTCTAAGAAATGTAGCAGCTCATTTTACTGAAGTGATGTCAGAGTGTGGGTGGAGCTGGGTTTTTAGCTCAGCCATTTTGCAGTGTTTTAGTTTCAGTTTTGAAGAAAATAGCTTGGGTGTGTCTGTGTTTGCAGTGAGCTGGATCTGCTGTGATCTCTGCCAGGAAAGACTATCTCTGAATCATTTGGGTGATTTAAACTCATAATAGTAATGTCTTTAACCTGATGTGTTTCTGTTTAAAGGTGTTAAGTCTTTTGGAGGTTTGAAGGAACATTTTGAGGGATTATTTAGTGTTGTATTATTTTCGGGGTTATCTTTGAAGTAAGGGGTGTTAAGGGATCCAATGTTTATTTAAAAGGTTAAATTCAGTTCATGGAATAAACATTGTTTTGTGTTTAAAAACCCACGTGTCCATAATTGTAATACCACACCTGGAGACCAAGCCGTGTGCTTCAAAAGCAACAATACATTAAAGGGAGAGGTTGGTTGAACTCCATGATACAGTTTGGGGTTCTGTAAACGCCGGTCCCATAACACCACCTCCAATGGCCGGGGTAATGCCCCCTCCTCCAGCAGCTTTTCAAACATACCTGCTACGTATGCCCCAGCACCTGCTCCCTCAGCTCCCTCTGCTGTCAGGACCGGTTCTCTTGGTCCTCCACCTTCTGCTGGTCCCTCAACATCCCCACCTCCAGCTCCACCGCAGTTTGATGTTCCTCCTGCTCAGCCAGCGCATTCTCCACCTTCTGGATCGCCCGATCCTGGGCGTCCATCCTGTGCTCCGGCCACTCAATCGATTCTTTAGTCAGGCCCAATCATTCCTGTTTCAGCTTGGCAAAGCCGGCCTGGATGACCTGCATCACCTGCTCCGTTGATCGCTGGGCCGACACCCCAGGGATCAGGCACTCGGCCATGCTGCCTCCTGCTGCAACTTCAACACAGCTCGAGGCAAACTTTATATTTCTGCCTTTTCGTGCTTTCTGGTTCTTTTCTCCAGACACCGAGACGTGGAAAAGGTGCCCAATTGCCTCAGCCTTCGAATTCACCGTCTAAAACCAGAAAAGGTCCGGGGCAAAGGTCCGACCAGAGCGGGAGCCACCAAACGTGCGACTTACTCCTTCATAACCGCCACCGGAAGTCTCCTCCAGAGCCACCTCAATAAGCATTCTGGGATGCGGACTCTCAGACCCTCGGAATTTATCAGCCTTTAATCACATCAATTTTCACAGCAACATTTCTCTACTAATATTGATCTCCCTCAGCACTGAGGGAGTGCCGCACTGTCAGAGGGTCAGTACTGAGGGAGTGCCGCACTGTCAGAGGGTCAGTACTGAGGGAGTGCCGCAATGTCAGAGGGTCAGTACTGAGGGAGTGCTGCACTGTCAGAGGGTCAGTACTGAGGGAGCGCTGCACTGTCAGAGGGTCAGTACTGAGGGAGTGCCGCACTGTCAGAGGGTCAGTACTGAGGGAGTGCCGCACTGTCAGAGGGTCAGTGCTGAGGGAGTGCCGCACTGTCAGAGGGTCAGTACTGAGGAAGTGCTGCACTGTCAGAGGGTCAGTACTGAGGGAGTGCCGCACTGTCAGAGGGTCAGTACTGAGGGAGTGCCGCACTGTCAGAGGGCCAGTACTGAGGGAGTGCCGCACTGTCAGAGGGTCAGTACTGAGGGAGTGCTGCACTGTCAGAGGGTCAGTACTGAGGGAGTGCCGCACTGTCAGAGGGTCAGTACTGAGGGAGTGCCGCACTGTCAGAGGGTCAGTACTGAGGGAGTGCCGCACTGTCAGAGGGTCAGTACTGAGGGGGTGCCGCCCTGTCAGAGGGTCAGTACTGAGGGAGTGCTGCACTGTCAGAGGGTCAGTACTGAGGGAGTGCCGCACTGTCAGAGGGTCAGTACTGAGGGAGTGCCGCACTGTCAGAGGGTCAGTACTGAGGAAGTGAGGTACTGTCAGAGGGTCAGTACTGAGGGAGAGCCGCACTGTCAGAGGGTCAGTACTGAGGGAATGCCGCACTGTCAGAGGGTCAGTACTGAGGAAGTGAGGTACTGTCAGAGGGTCAGTACTGAGGGAGTGCTGCACTGTCAGAGGGTCAGTACTGAGGGAGCGCTGCACTGTCAGAGGGTCAGTGCTGAGGGAGTGCTGCACTGTCCGAGAGTCAGTACTGAGGGAGTGCCGCACTGTCAGAGGGTCAGTACTGAGGAAGTGAGGTACTGTCAGAGGGTCAGTACTGAGGGAGTGCTGCACTGTCAGAGGGTCAGTACTGAGGGAGCGCTGCACTGTCAGAGGGTCAGTACTGAGGGAGTGCCGCACTGTCAGAGGGTCAGTACTGAGGAAGTGCTGTACTGTCAGAGGGTCAGTACTGAGGGAGTGCCGCACTGTCAGAGGGTCAGTACTGAGGGAGCGCCGCACTGTCAGAGGGTCAGTACTGAGGGAGTGCTGCACTGTCAGGGGGTCAGTACTGAGGGAGTGCTGCACTGTCAGGGGGTCAGTACTGAGGGAGTGCTGCACTGTCAGAGGGTCAGTACTGAGGGAGTGCCTCACTGTCAGAGGGTCAGTACTGAGGGAGTGCTGCACTGTCAGAGGGTCAGTACTGAGGGAGTGCTGCACTGTCAGAGGGTCAGTACTGAGGGAGTGCTGCACTGTCAGAGGGTTAGTATTGAGGGAGTGCCGCACTGTCAGGGGGTCAGTACTGAGGGAGTTCCGCACTGTCAGAGGGTCAGTACTGAGGGAGTGCTGCACTGTCAGAGGGTCAGTACTGAGGGAGTGCTGCACTGTCAGAGGGTTAGTATTGAGGGAGTGCCGCACTGTCAGAGGGTCAGTACTGAGGGAGTGCTGCACTGTCAGAGGGTCAGTACTGAGGGAGTGCCGCACTGTCAGAGGGTCAGTACTGAGGGAGTGCTGCACTGTCAGAGGGTCAGTACTGAGGGAGTGCCGCACTGTCAGAGGGTCAGTACTGAGGGGGTGCCGCCCTGTCAGAGGGTCAGTACTGAGGGAGTGCTGCACTGTCAGAGGGTCAGTACTGAGGGAGTGCCGCACTGTCAGAGGGTCAGTACTGAGGGAGTGCCGCACTGTCAGAGGGTCAGTACTGAGGAAGTGAGGTACTGTCAGAGGGTCAGTACTGAGGGAGAGCCGCACTGTCAGAGGGTCAGTACTGAGGGAATGCCGCACTGTCAGAGGGTCAGTACTGAGGAAGTGAGGTACTGTCAGAGGGTCAGTACTGAGGGAGTGCTGCACTGTCAGAGGGTCAGTACTGAGGGAGCGCTGCACTGTCAGAGGGTCAGTGCTGAGGGAGTGCTGCACTGTCCGAGAGTCAGTACTGAGGGAGTGCCGCACTGTCAGAGGGTCAGTACTGAGGAAGTGAGGTACTGTCAGAGGGTCAGTACTGAGGGAGTGCTGCACTGTCAGAGGGTCAGTACTGAGGGAGCGCTGCACTGTCAGAGGGTCAGTACTGAGGGAGTGCCGCACTGTCAGAGGGTCAGTACTGAGGAAGTGCTGTACTGTCAGAGGGTCAGTACTGAGGGAGTGCCGCACTGTCAGAGGGTCAGTACTGAGGGAGCGCCGCACTGTCAGAGGGTCAGTACTGAGGGAGTGCTGCACTGTCAGGGGGTCAGTACTGAGGGAGTGCTGCACTGTCAGGGGGTCAGTACTGAGGGAGTGCTGCACTGTCAGAGGGTCAGTACTGAGGGAGTGCCTCACTGTCAGAGGGTCAGTACTGAGGGAGTGCTGCACTGTCAGAGGGTCAGTACTGAGGGAGTGCTGCACTGTCAGAGGGTCAGTACTGAGGGAGTGCTGCACTGTCAGAGGGTTAGTATTGAGGGAGTGCCGCACTGTCAGGGGGTCAGTACTGAGGGAGTTCCGCACTGTCAGAGGGTCAGTACTGAGGGAGTGCTGCACTGTCAGAGGGTCAGTACTGAGGGAGTGCTGCACTGTCAGAGGGTTAGTATTGAGGGAGTGCCGCACTGTCAGAGGGTCAGTACTGAGGGAGTGCTGCACTGTCAGAGGGTCAGTACTGAGGGAGTGCCGCACTGTCAGAGGGTCAGTACTGAGGGAGTGCTGCACTGTCAGGGGGTCAGTACTGAGGGAGTGCCGCACTGTCAGAGGGTCAGTACTGAGGGAGTGCCGCACTGTCAGAGGGTCAGTACTGAGGGAGTGCCGCATTGTCAGAGGGTCAGTACTGAGGGAGAGCTGCACTGTCAGAAGGTCAGTACTGGGGGATTGCTGCACTGTCAGAGGGTCAGTACTGAGGGAGTGCTGCACTGTCAGAGGGTCAGTACTGAGGGAGTGCTGCACTGTCAGGGGGTCAGTACTGAGGGAGTGCTGCACTGTCAGGGGGTCAGTACTGAGGGAGTGCTGCACTGTCAGAGGGTCAGTACTGAGGGAGTGCCTCACTGTCAGAGGGTCAGTACTGAGGGAGTGCTGCACTGTCAGAGGGTCAGTACTGAGGGAGTGCTGCACTGTCAGAGGGTCAGTACTGAGGGAGTGCTGCACTGTCAGAGGGTTAGTATTGAGGGAGTGCCGCACTGTCAGGGGGTCAGTACTGAGGGAGTTCCGCACTGTCAGAGGGTCAGTACTGAGGGAGTGCTGCACTGTCAGAGGGTCAGTACTGAGGGAGTGCTGCACTGTCAGAGGGTTAGTATTGAGGGAGTGCCGCACTGTCAGAGGGTCAGTACTGAGGGAGTGCTGCACTGTCAGAGGGTCAGTACTGAGGGAGTGCCGCACTGTCAGAGGGTCAGTACTGAGGGAGTGCTGCACTGTCAGGGGGTCAGTACTGAGGGAGTGCCGCACTGTCAGAGGGTCAGTACTGAGGGAGTGCCGCACTGTCAGAGGGTCAGTACTGAGGGAGTGCCGCATTGTCAGAGGGTCAGTACTGAGGGAGAGCTGCACTGTCAGAAGGTCAGTACTGGGGGATTGCTGCACTGTCAGAGGGTCAGTACTGAGGGAGTGCAGCACTGTCAGAGGGTCAGTACTGAGGGAGTGCCGCACTGTCAGAAGGTCACTACTGGGGGATTGCTGCACTGTCAGAGGGTCAGTACTGAGGGAGTGCAGCACTGTCAGAGGGTCAGAACTGAGGGAGTGCCGCACTGTCAGATGGTCAGTACTGAGGGAGTGCCGCACTGTCAGAAGGTCAGTACTGAGGGAGCGCCGCACTGTCAGAGGGTCAGTACAGAGGGAGAGCCGCACTGTGAGAGGGTCAGTACTGAGGGAGTGCCGCACTGTCAGAGGGTCAGTACTGAAGGAGTGCTGCACTGTCAGAGGGTCAGTACTGAGGGAGTGCCGCACTGTCCGAGGGTCAGTATTGAGGGAGCGCTGCACTGTCAGAAGGTCAGTACTGAGGGAGCGCTGCACTGTCAGAGGGTCAGTACTGAGGGAGTGCCGCACTGTCAGAGGGTCAGTACTGAGGAAGTGCTGTTCTGTCAGAGGGTCAGTACTGAGGGAGTGCTGCACTGTCAGAGGGTCAGTACTGAGGAAGTGCTGTACTGTCAGAGGGTCAGTACTGAGGGAGTGCCGCACTGTAAGAGGGTCAGTACTGAGGGAGTGCTGCACTGTCAGAGGGTCAGTACTGAGGGAGTGCCGCACTGTCAGAGGGTCAGTACTGAGGGAGCGCCGCACTGTCAGAGGGTCAGTACTGAGGGAGTGCTGCACTGTCCGAGAGTCAGTACTGACGGACTGCCGCACTGTCAGAGGGTCAGTACTGAGGGAGTGCCGCACTGTCAGAGGGTCAGTACTGAGGGAGTGCCTCACTGTCAGAGGGTCAGTACTGAGGGAGTGCTGCACTGTCAGAGGGTCAGTACTGAGGGAGTGCTGCACTGTCAGAGGGTCAGTACTGAGGGAGTGCTGCACTGTCAGAGGGTTAGTATTGAGGGAGTGCCGCACTGTCAGAGGGTCAGTACTGAGGGAGTGCCGCACTGTCAGAGGGTCAGTACTGAGGGAGTGCTGCACTGTCAGGGGGTCAGTACTGAGGGAGTGCCGCACTGTCAGAGGGTCAGTACTGAGGGAGTGCTGCACTGTCAGAGGGTCAGTACTGAGGGAGCGCCGCACTGTGAGAGGGTCAGTACTGAGGGAGCGCTGCACTGTCAGAGGGTCAGTACTGAGGGAGTGCCGCACTGTCAGAGGGTCAGTACTGAGGAAGTGCTGTACTGTCAGAGGGTCAGTACTGAGGGAGTGCCGCACTGTCAGAGGGTCAGTACTGAGGAAGTGCTGTACTGTCAGAGGGTCAGTACTGAGGGAGTGCTGCACTGTCAGAGGGTTAGTATTGAGGGAGTGCCGCACTGTCAGAGGGTCAGTACTGAGGGAGTGCTGCACTGTCAGAGGGTTAGTATTGAGGGAGTGCCGCACTGTCAGAGGGTCAGTACTGAGGGAGTGCCGCACTGTCAGAGGGTCAGTACTGAGGGAGCGCCGCACTGTCAGAGGGTCAGTACTGAGGGAGTGCTGCACTGTCCGAGAGTCAGTACTGACGGACTGCCGCACTGTCAGTGGGTCAGTACTGAGGGAGTGCTGCACTGTCAGAGGGTCAGTACTGAGGGAGTGCCACACTGTCAGAGGGTCAGTACTGAGGGAGTGCCGCACTGTCAGAGGGTCAGTACTGAGGGAGTGCCGCACTGTCAGGGGGTCAGTACTGAGTGAGTGCCGCACTGTCAGAGGGTCAGTACTGAGGGAGTGCCGCACTGTCAGAGGGTCAGTACTGAGGGAGTGCCGCATTGTCAGAGGGTCAGTACTGAGGGAGAGCTGCACTGTCAGAAGGTCAGTACTGGGGGATTGCTGCACTGTCAGAGGGTCAGTACTGAGGGAGTGCAGCACTGTCAGAGGGTCAGTACTGAGGGAGTGCCGCACTGTCAGAAGGTCAGTACTGGGGGATTGCTGCACTGTCAGAGGGTCAGTACTGAGGGAGTGCCGCATTGTGAGAGGGTCAGTACTGAGGGAGTGCCGCACTGTCAGAGGGTCAGTACTGAGGGAGTGCTGCACTGTCAGAGGGTCAGTGCTGAGGGAGTGCCGCATTGTGAGAGGGTCAGTACTGAGGGAGTGCCGCACTGTCAGAGGGTCAGTACTGAGGGAGTGCCGCACTGTCAGAGGGTCAGTACTGAGGGAGTGCTGCACTGTCAGAGGGTCAGTACTGAGGGAGTGCCGCACTGTCAGAGGGTCAGTACTGAGGGAGCGCCGCACTGTCAGAGGGTCAGTACTGAGGGAGTGCTGCACTGTCCGAGAGTCAGTACTGACGGACTGCCGCACTGTCAGAGGGTCAGTACTGAGGGAGTGCCGCACTGTCAGAAGGTCACTACTGGGGGATTGCTGCACTGTCAGAGGGTCAGTACTGAGGGAGTGCAGCACTGTCAGAGGGTCAGAACTGAGGGAGTGCCGCACTGTCAGATGGTCAGTACTGAGGGAGTGCCGCACTGTCAGAAGGTCAGTACTGAGGGAGCGCCGCACTGTCAGAGGGTCAGTACAGAGGGAGAGCCGCACTGTGAGAGGGTCAGTACTGAGGGAGTGCCGCACTGTCAGAGGGTCAGTACTGAAGGAGTGCTGCACTGTCAGAGGGTCAGTACTGAGGGAGTGCCGCACTGTCCGAGGGTCAGTACTGAGGGAGCGCTGCACTGTCAGAAGGTCAGTACTGAGGGAGCGCTGCACTGTCAGAGGGTCAGTACTGAGGGAGTGCCGCACTGTCAGAGGGTCAGTACTGAGGAAGTGCTGTTCTGTCAGAGGGTCAGTACTGAGGGAGTGCTGCACTGTCAGAGGGTCAGTACTGAGGAAGTGCTGTACTGTCAGAGGGTCAGTACTGAGGGAGTGCCGCACTGTAAGAGGGTCAGTACTGAGGGAGTGCTGCACTGTCAGAGGGTCAGTACTGAGGGAGTGCCGCACTGTCAGAGTGTCAGTACTGAGGGAGCGCCGCACTGTCAGAGGGTCAGTACTGAGGGAGTGCTGCACTGTCCGAGAGTCAGTACTGACGGACTGCCGCACTGTCAGAGGGTCAGTACTGAGGGAGTGCCGCACTGTCAGAGGGTCAGTACTGAGGGAGTGCCTCACTGTCAGAGGGTCAGTACTGAGGGAGTGCTGCACTGTCAGAGGGTCAGTACTGAGGGAGTGCTGCACTGTCAGAGGGTCAGTACTGAGGGAGTGCTGCACTGTCAGAGGGTCAGTACTGAGGGGGTGCCTCACTGTCAGAGGGTCAGTACTGAGGGAGTGCTGCACTGTCAGAGGGTCAGTACTGAGGGAGTGCTGCACTGTCAGAGGGTCAGTACTGAGGGAGTGCTGCACTGTCAGAGGGTCAGTACTGAGGGGGTGCCGCCCTGTCAGAGGGTCAGTACTGAGGGAGTGCCGCACTGTCAGAGGGTTAGTATTGAGGGAGTGCCGCACTGTCAGAGGGTCAGTACTGAGGGAGTGCCGCACTGTCAGAGGGTCAGTACTGAGGGAGCGCCGCACTGTCAGAGGGTCAGTACTGAGGGAGTGCCGCACTGTCAGAGGGTCAGTACTGAGGAAGTGCTGTACTGTCAGAGGGTCAGTACTGAGGGAGTGCTGCACTGTCAGGGGGTCAGTACTGAGGGAGTGCCGCACTGTCAGAGGGTCAGTACTGAGGGAGTGCTGCACTGTCAGAGGGTCAGTACTGAGGGAGCGCCGCACTGTGAGAGGGTCAGTACTGAGGGAGCGCTGCACTGTCAGAGGGTCAGTACTGAGGGAGTGCCGCACTGTCAGAGGGTCAGTACTGAGAAAGTGCTGTACTGTCAGAGGGTCAGTACTGAGGGAGTGCCGCACTGTCAGAGGGTCAGTACTGAGGAAGTGCTGTACTGTCAGAGGGTCAGTACTGAGGGAGTGCTGCACTGTCAGAGGGTTAGTATTGAGGGAGTGCCGCACTGTCAGAGGGTCAGTACTGAGGGAGTGCTGCACTGTCAGAGGGTTAGTATTGAGGGAGTGCCGCACTGTCAGAGGGTCAGTACTGAGGGAGTGCCGCACTGTCAGAGGGTCAGTACTGAGGGAGCGCCGCACTGTCAGAGGGTCAGTACTGAGGGAGTGCTGCACTGTCCGAGAGTCAGTACTGACGGACTGCCGCACTGTCAGTGGGTCAGTACTGAGGGAGTGCTGCACTGTCAGAGGGTCAGTACTGAGGGAGTGCCACACTGTCAGAGGGTCAGTACTGAGGGAGTGCCGCACTGTCAGAGGGTCAGTACTGAGGGAGTGCCGCACTGTCAGGGGGTCAGTACTGAGTGAGTGCCGCACTGTCAGAGGGTCAGTACTGAGGGAGTGCCGCACTGTCAGAGGGTCAGTACTGAGGGAGTGCCGCATTGTCAGAGGGTCAGTACTGAGGGAGAGCTGCACTGTCAGAAGGTCAGTACTGGGGGATTGCTGCACTGTCAGAGGGTCAGTACTGAGCGAGTGCAGCACTGTCAGAGGGTCAGTACTGAGGGAGTGCCGCACTGTCAGAAGGTCAGTACTGGGGGATTGCTGCACTGTCAGAGGGTCAGTACTGAGGGAGTGCAGCACTGTCAGAGGGTCAGTACTGAGGGAGTGCCGCACTGTCAGATGGTCAGTACTGAGGGAGTGCCGCACTGTCAGAAGTTAAGTACTGAGGGAGTGCTGCACTGTCAGAGGGTCAGTACTGAGGGAGTGCCGCATTGTGAGAGGGTCAGTACTGAGGGAGTGCCGCACTGTCAGAGGGTCAGTACTGAGGGAGTGCTGCACTGTCAGAGGGTCAGTGCTGAGGGAGTGCCGCATTGTGAGAGGGTCAGTACTGAGGGAGTGCCGCACTGTCAGAGGGTCAGTACTGAGGGAGTGCCGCACTGTCAGAGGGTCAGTACTGAGGGAGTGCTGCACTGTCAGAGGGTCAGTACTGAGGGAGTGCCGCACTGTCAGAGGGTCAGTACTGAGGGAGCGCCGCACTGTCAGAGGGTCAGTACTGAGGGAGTGCTGCACTGTCCGAGAGTCAGTACTGACGGACTGCCGCACTGTCAGAGGGTCAGTACTGAGGGAGTGCCGCACTGTCAGAGGGTCAGTA
This sequence comes from Scyliorhinus canicula, assembly GCF_902713615.1. Lineage (NCBI taxonomy): Eukaryota > Metazoa > Chordata > Chondrichthyes > Carcharhiniformes > Scyliorhinidae > Scyliorhinus > Scyliorhinus canicula. The sequence goes on from NC_052146.1 coordinate 270,357, forward strand.
CTGAGGGAGTGCTGCACTGTCAGAGGGTCAGTACTGAGGGAGTGCCTCACTGTCAGAGGGTTAGTACTGAGGGAGTGCTGCACTGTCAGAGGGTCAGTACTGAGGGAGTGCCGCACTGTCAGAGGGTTAGTATTGAGGGAGTGCCGCACTGTCAGAGGGTCAGTACTGAGGGAGTGCCGCACTGTCAGAAGGTCAGTACTGAGGGAGCGCCGCACTGTCAGAGGGTCAGTACTGAGGGAGAGCCGCACTGTGAGAGGGTCAGTACTGAGGGAGTGCCGCACTGTCAGAGGGTCAGTACTGAAGGAGTGCTGCACTGTCAGAGGGTCAGTACTGAGGGAGTGCCGCACTGTCCGAGGGTCAGTACTGAGGGAGCGCTGCACTGTCAGAAGGTCAGTACTGAGGGAGCGCTGCACTGTCAGAGGGTCAGTACTGAGGGAGTGCCGCACTGTCAGAGGGTAAGTAATGACGGACTGCCGCACTGTCAGAGGGTCAGTACTGAGGGAGTGCCGCACTGTCAGAGGGTCAGTACTGAGGGAGTGCCTCACTGTCAGAGGGTCAGTACTGAGGGAGTGCTGCACTGTCAGAGGGTCAGTACTGAGGGAGTGCTGCACTGTCAGAGGGTCAGTACTGAGGGAGTGCTGCACTGTCAGAGGGTTAGTATTGAGGGAGTGCCGCACTGTCAGAGGGTCAGTACTGAGGGAGTGCCGCACTGTCAGAGGGTCAGTACTGAGGGAGTGCTGCACTGTCAGGGGGTCAGTACTGAGGGAGTGCCGCACTGTCAGAGGGTCAGTACTGAGGGAGTGCTGCACTGTCAGAGGGTCAGTACTGAGGGAGCGCCGCACTGTCAAAGGGTCAGTACTGAGGGAGCGCTGCACTGTCAGAGGGTCAGTACTGAGGGAGTGCCGCACTGTCAGAGGGTCAGTACTGAGGAAGTGCTGTACTGTCAGAGGGTCAGTACTGAGGGAGTGCCGCACTGTCAGAGGGTCAGTACTGAGGAAGTGCTGTACTGTCAGAGGGTCAGTACTGAGGGAGTGCTGCACTGTCAGAGGGTTAGTATTGAGGGAGTGCCGCACTGTCAGAGGGTCAGTACTGAGGGAGTGCTGCACTGTCAGAGGGTTAGTATTGAGGGAGTGCCGCACTGTCAGAGGGTCAGTACTGAGGGAGTGCCGCACTGTCAGAGGGTCAGTACTGAGGGAGTGCTGCACTGTCAGAGGGTCAGTACTGAGGGAGCGCTGCACTGTCAGAAGGTCAGTACTGAGGGAGCGCTGCACTGTCAGAGGGTCAGTACTGAGGGAGTGCCGCACTGTCAGAGGGTCAGTACTGAGGAAGTGCTGTTCTGTCAGAGGGTCAGTACTGAGGGAGTGCTGCACTGTCAGAGGGTCAGTACTGAGGAAGTGCTGTTCTGTCAGAGGGTCAGTACTGAGGGAGTGCCGCACTGTCAGAGGGTCAGTACTGAGGGAGTGCTGCACTGTCAGAGGGTCAGTACTGAGGGAGTGCCGCACTGTCAGAGGGTCAGTACTGAGGGAGCGCCGCACTGTCAGAGGGTCAGTACTGAGGAGTGCTGCACTGTCCGAGAGTCAGTACTGACGGACTGCCGCACTGTCAGAGGGTCAGTACTGAGGGAGTGCCGCACTGTCAGAGGGTCAGTACTGAGGGAGTGCCTCACTGTCAGAGGGTCAGTACTGAGGGAGTGCTGCACTGTCAGAGGGTCAGTACTGAGGGAGTGCTGCACTGTCAGAGGGTCAGTACTGAGGGAGTGCTGCACTGTCAGAGGGTTAGTATTGAGGGAGTGCCGCACTGTCAGAGGGTCAGTACTGAGGGAGTGCCGCACTGTCAGAGGGTCAGTACTGAGGGAGTGCTGCACTGTCAGGGGGTCAGTACTGAGGGAGTGCCGCACTGTCAGAGGGTCAGTACTGAGGGAGTGCTGCACTGTCAGAGGGTCAGTACTGAGGGAGCGCCGCACTGTCAAAGGGTCAGTACTGAGGGAGCGCTGCACTGTCAGAGGGTCAGTACTGAAGGAGTGCCGCACTGTCAGAGGGTCAGTACTGAGGAAGTGCTGTACTGTCAGAGGGTCAGTACTGAGGGAGTGCTGCACTGTCAGAGGGTTAGTATTGAGGGAGTGCCGCACTGTC